>NC_056744.1:350198480-350210980 GCF_019279795.1 Protopterus annectens
CAGATGCCCCTTAATGGGAAGCAATTAAATCTATAAATATACAAGGTTATACCTCCAACAAAAAAAACAAATACGCAAAAAGCTTTTGAAGATAGTAAAGGAAAACGAGGTATATCCAGAAAGAAGGGGCTGGAGGAAGGTAACCAGGACTGCAACAGTGAATACACTCGAACATCTACATTTATAGTAAGTACGCAACTGTACTATGTTCTTAAGTGTTTCACTGTTGCAGTCATCACTTTTGGAGATTCCCAAAGCTAAGGATGGGAGGAATTTAAATAAACAGGACCAGCTAAAAGGCCTGCAAGCTGCAGTGGCAAACTAGATCTGGATATGAAGAATTGGCAGATGGTACTTTGTGAAAAGCCTGTGCAGAACTCAGGTAGCAGCTTCTAGGATGTCCCTGGTAGGGCGCCTCTGAATAGGGCTGCAGAGGTAGGTCACAGCCCTGGTGGAGTGGGCTGATCCCTGTGGGATGGGTTTCCATGGTATTTGTAGCAAAAAGAATGCAATAGCTATCCATTTGAAATAGTTTGCTGAAGCAGCTACTTTCCCCTGCAGCAAATGTCACCAACAGTTGATCAGATTTCCTTTAGGGGTTTAGTTCTGTCCAAGTAGAATCGGATTGTCTGTGCCGCGTCTAAGTGCAGAATCCATTCCCTTTGTTCTGTGGATTAGGGGGTGAAAGGTTGGCAAATGTATGGACTGATTAAAATTTTGGATACAACCTTGGGCATGAAGGAGGGATTGGTCCTAGAGGGACACCTATCGCATGAAATATGATGAAGGCTCCCACCATGAGGCCTGTAATTCAGATGCCCCTTCTTGCTGGCGTTCTTGCTAAAGCTGTTTTCCAAGAAAGGAATTTTAAGTCCGCGGTAGCTGGCTCGAAAGGAGGAAGGTGAAACTTTTCCAATACAAAGATTGGTCAGACTTGAGTTGGAGCTCTCCTGGGTGGTCGTGAATTTTGGCCTCTGAGGAACTGCCAAGCAGTGGATGAGAAGAAGGGTGGTTCTGTGTTATAATGAGCTGAGATGGCTGGGCGTGAATTTTGATGGAGAAAGACAGGCTCTTATGAAACCAGCTCAGTTAAGTATTGGCAAATCTGGGGTAATTAGGCACTGTGTGCTCATCCCTTAAGTGGTTCCAGGCACAGAATCTTTTCCATTTTTCAGCATAAGACTTTCCTGGTACTATGAGCCTCATGCCTCTAAATGATATCCATCACTGGTTTACTGAGGGATGGTAAAGGAGAAGTATTTAATTAGCCAAGCTGCTAGACTTAGTGTTTGAAGTTGAGGATGCAAATTTGGTTCTCCTGCTGAGAGACAATAGAGTAGGGTACAGAGGCAGGTGCCATAGAGCCCACAGTAACACACTGCAGAAGAGGTACCACTGTTGGCGTGGCCAGTCTTGTGCAATCAAAATCATCCTTGGTTTGTCTTGTTTGATCTTTAGTAGTACTTTGGAGAGCAGAGGCAGGGAGGAAGGCGCAAACTGATGGGTTTTTCAGCTGAAGGACAGAGCATCCACCTTCAAGCTTGTTTGTGGGAGTCCTTGTGCAATTTGTCAATGATAGTTTGGGGGGGCAAACAGGTCTATATCTGGGCTCCCCATTTGCTTGTCAACATCGTTGAAATCCTAGGTTCAGTTTCCACTTGTGTGGGTCCATAAGTGTCTGCTTAGTTTGTCTGCCAGTGTATTTAGTTTGCCTGGCAGGAATTGAGCATAAATGTGCCAGTAGCTCAGGGCTGTGTTCCCACAAAGCCATGGCTGAGTCTGCAGGAGGGGCAAGAATGTACCCCTGCTTGTTTATGTACCACATAACAGTGGTGTTGTCCGTCTTTTATCATTAATTGTCCTGGAAGAATGTGGTCCTTGAGGCTGTCAGGCATTCTGTACAATAACATTTCTTTTGATTGACATCTGGGTGCATTTTGATTTGGGCTCCATTGCCTAGATGCTTCCCTGCCAGGTGGGCCCCCATGCATAGTCTGATGCATCTGTTGATGAGTTTGGGCAGCAGGGAATGGTTTGAATGGTAGTACCCTGTTTTGGTGGCAGGCCTCTGCCCACCAAAGAACTCTAGCATAGGCAGGTATCCCACTCTGGCATCATAAATAAACACCAGCCAATATTAACCCATATGTCACAAAGATGGGTGCAAACTGGCTCAGGATTGAACTCACATGGTTAAGTGCGGTGCCGTGTCCAACTCGACCCGGTTGATGGCGTCCACGGGGATCAGTCCTGGGACTCCTCTTGTTCCGATGTTACTTCTCAGTGATACAGGCAAACACGGAGGTTCATGGCTTACCAAGTTACTTAAACCGATATTTAAGTCATAATAGACTCCGGCGGCAAAGCATCCTCAGAAGGGCCTTACAGAGCGGATGCAGGTGTCAGAACCATGGCCTCAAGCTAAATGCCGAAAAGTATAGTCATCTCCTTTGGAAAAAACAAATGTCACAAACTACCACATAAGGAGGTAATCACTAAGTACGAAGAAGTAATTAGGGATCTGGGGACCCAAGTAGACAGTAACCTCTGCTTTGTGATCACATTGCCAAGTGTAGAAAAACCTATATATCACTTAATCACAGTGTTACATCTAGATCAAGATAGGTCATTGTGCCTCGCATCGCTCATCAGGCCCATAATTGAGTACAATGTCCATTTGAGATTGTGCCTTACAGACACCTGCAGCAGCTGGAGAGACCTAGAAATACCTTACCAAGGTATCATTGGGCCTCTAACAGATACTATGCAGCTTTCGACTTAAGAAATCCCAGCTCTACTCAGTTGCTTACTGCCTACTCAGAGGCGATCTGCTTGACATTCAAGGCTATGTCCTAGCAGATTGTTGGACATGCTCCACCTCAGAAAACCAAATCCGTGAGCTACCGCTCCGAAGTTTAAACCTTAACACAACAACAGGACATGCTGGAGGTGGATTCATATCCCAAAGGCTTCCGTCGCTCTGATTAAAATCCCAGTCCATGTTAGGCAGAGCCCTTGCTGACCCTCTTCAAGAAATCTTGATGAGTGGATGAAATTATGGTTACTCTGGGATCCTTCTGTGGCCATGCTGGACGGGGCTCAAATCTAGTCTAAAGGGTGAAAGCCAACATGCTGGCTCGCTCTAATGCCCTAGGGCAGATGGCCTAGCACCACCACCTATGATAGGCATCATTGCTTCTAGATCCTGTGAATGTTGACACCATAGGCTTTGAGAATTGCAGTTTCCTCATGTACAGCCTTGCATGGAATTAAGCATGAGCCATGAACTAAGGGTTGCAGTATTTGTCCTGCAGATGCTTCGTTTTTTGTGGTCCTTGTTTTGAAGCAGTTGTCAAATGAATTTGTTTCTCTGGCATGAGTAAGCCATCTGGGAAGTTGTATTCAAAGCTTTCTCCCAGGAATATAACTTGATAGGTGTCCAGTTGTGATTTCTTTTAGTTTATAATTGTACCCCAGACAAGTCCGGTACCCATACAGACAAAGGCCAGATTCAAAAGTATGTCCTTGCTTTTCTGCCTGAATTGAACAATAAGTCCAGATGGTATATTTGAATATTTTCTTTTATATAGATACAGCCCAGCTGGAGCTAGGCACTGTAGATACCCTGGAGCACAGTAGATAAGCCAAAAGGCAGTGCAGAAAACTTATAGTGCATGCAGCCTACTTTGAAACATGAGTATTATTTCTGCAAGACTCCTGATAGCGATGTGCGGTATGCTTCTTCTAAGTCTAGTGTTGCCAACCATGCATGCTTTGCCCAGCATAGGGAAGCAGCTGGTGAAGTCAGCATCATGAATTTTGGAATCATGAAAGGTGTTGAGTAGAAAGGCCCAGGACAGGGCCATGTGTTGCCTTTTCTGGGTACCAGGAAAGTCTCTAATGAGCCCTTGTCCTTTTCACTCTTCTTGTACCAACTGAATAGCCCCATTAGCAGTACTTGATTTTGGGCCTCTGCCCCACTGATTTGAGGTGATTCTGGCCACCCGCTTGGTGTTGGTAAGGTGTGAAGTGAAATCTGTATCCTTGGGACACTACATTTCAAAACCCATTTGTCACAGGTAATGAGTTCCAGACCTGTTCAATCTTTCCCACCTAAAGGAGCATTCAGTTGGGAAGTGCTTGGAAGTTTTAGAAGCAAGTCATTGAGCTATTTTCCATGAAGTCCTACTACTCCCTGTTTTGGGTCTTGGAAACCCCCTACTTAGTCTTGTGTCCCTAGGACTGAAATCTAGGGTTTTCTGTATCTGGGATGGCTTGAGGAAGACTCAGAAGGGGAGTGGAAGGACCAACTCTTAGAGGGCCAGTGCCTACTAAATCTGAGCTGAACATAAGAAATCTTTAACAGTTTGCATGAACTATCTTTATCTTCCATCTTTTCAAAAAACTTCCTCAGCCTTGTTGTAAACGGGTGGTCCTGATTTAAAGACATCCAGTTTAGCTTTAACATACTCAGGCAAAGATTGTTCATAAATAGCTTGTGCCTTCTGAGCAACCACCCAGTAACAGCAGCCTGCAAGAGGCCTCTAATGAATCAAATCCCACGTGCAAGTATGTTTTTCACAATCCTGTTCAACAGAATCATTAAATCCTGTAATTCTTTATTTTCCATGATGTCAAGGAATCAACATCATTTTCTGTTTAAACAATCAATAACATGTTGTTGATACTAGTCCCTAATAGCCAGAGTTGTGGGAAGTGTAAACCTTCTTACCCCATCTATCCAAGCGCTGGAGTCTCTATCAGAAGGGTATGATTTTTAGCAGTAAAAGTCTTAATGCCCTTGGGTCCCTGTGAAATAATCTCTGGAGCTGCAATAGGATTTTTAAAAGACATCTGAATCAGGAACCATATAATATCGGTCAGGTTTTCTGGGGGCGGGAGGCAAGAATCAGGGACCAAACTCGATTCAGAAGCATCAACAATATCTATGCTGGGCAGAATGAAATCCCTAAGCCTCTTCTTTGAATCAGAAAAATCTGGCATTCACAGTGGAAATGCTCCCTTAAGTATGCAAGGTTTCACCAAGAAAATCCTCTGGAGGGAAGCAGATACAGTCATCTATAAGTCCTCATAAGTAGATAAGGGCAAAATCCAGATCCAAATCAGATCCTGGTCAGAAGATTCATAAGTAACTTCCAGTCCTGGGTCTCTTAGAAGAATTGGCTTCCCTGATTAGGGTTATCAGATCTTCAACCATTCTTGTTGTTTTAGGCATAGAGGCTGAGCATGCGGCCTGGGCGTCATTTTATAGGCATGGTTTGTGATTTTAGGCCTAAAGGAGGCGTCAGTTTAATATATGCAGAATCCGTGAGCCTGAATACCCCTCAGAAGCCAGTGCCTGCACAGCAGCTCGGACCCACCCAGGTAGAGACATCACAGGTACCACTGGTTGGAAGCATCTACATGACGCCACGGACTCGGGTGGTCTCAGTGAGCCCTCGAATCAAGTAGTGGTTATCAGGGACTGCTGGCGCCTCAGGTACCAGTGAACTGAAGCTGGTTTTGAAGAGAGTCGCCGAGCGGTTGGACCTCAACAGCGGTCTCTGTCTTTATCCTTAGTTTTCGGGTCCCGGTAGTCGGATGGCTAACAGATGACATTTCTGGATAATTAAACAGAGAACGAAAAATATTTTAGTGAAAATATTACGATGATGGATAGATGCGCTGATTAAATAAAGCACAAAACCGTGTACGAATGCACGTCCTGGTGAGGGTCTAAGCAAGGAATACGAAATGCGAATGAACATCTTTGTGAGTATTTTGCTTCCCACAAGTAATGCAATTATTAACTTTTACTGACATCCGTAAGGAGCAAAGAAGATTTCCCAATGGGAGCAGCTTTAGTTGAACTTTGGTTCCTGAAACTCCGAAAACAAAGAGATTTCAGGAGTCGGCAAGCAGGCACCATGAATACTTCTGCTTGAATTTTCTGCGGCAAGAAGACTGATGTAATAGGCGTCGGCTGCATGTTTTATACTGGCGACCTGGCGTCATGGAAGAAGAGCAACTAACGCGGTACCCAGAGACTTTGTTAATCGGGCGGCGGGGGCTGTTGCAAGCAGATAACCCACAAAGTGATGACTGCAACAGTGAAACATGAAGAACATCCAGGTAGGTGGAATTTGATAAATTGAAAGTGGTTTAGTTTGTTTGTAGGATTTGGTGTGAGCCGGTTGTCAAAATGCTTTTCAGGCGTCAAACAGTTGATACCTGCAGGCCTTTGTTTTAAACTGTTTACTGTCTGTGAAGCAGAGGCCTGTGGTGGTACTTGCTATGGGAGCGGAGGTCTGAAACCATGTTGAGTAGGTGACAGGATGCTGCTGTCTAGGAGATATTAAGCACCTACTGGGTATAGATGCATTTTTTAGGATTTTTGTCCAGAAGAGTATAGCAATGGGTTCTCAGTTATTAAAATTCAGTAGGTCCCGCCTTTTATGTATGGAATTGCAACAAAGGGTATTTTCGAGTTTGGGCACATGGTTTTCAACAACTGATCTGTTTGTTTGAGGTAGGGATTGCGGGATAGCAATAGCATCTGCTAAGAGTTTCAAGAAATGGCTAGGGGTAAGGTTGGTTTGCTATTGATGAGAGTGTTTAGTTTGGGCTTATGCTTTTGATTGAAGTGGTGGAAACTGTTTGAGGTAATACTTGTACTGTTATTTGTGCTGGGGGGGGGACAGTGAAGTTGGAACTGTTCTGTGATACACCAGGATAGAACTGAGTTTACAAAGTGGGAGTTGGTGTGTTTCAATGGGAACTGGTGTCGGTGGTGGTAGGTTTAGGGGTAGCCTTTTTGGGTGGGCTTTAGTAGCTGGTTTACATTTTTTCCAAAAATTTATTGGGGTGTGCTGGCATTTGGTTTATAATGTCATGTAGTAGGATTTTTTCAGCCCTAATGCATTTTTTTGCGCGATTAGCATGATTCTTGGTACTTGGGCTGTGTGTTTCTTTGTTTTTGTTATGCATCGAACGCGTCTCTGGACCCGGTTGTTTGGTTTCTTTACTCGCCGAGGTTTCTTGAGGTTCTAGCAGTTTTTGCACAATGGAGCAACTTAGTGTCGATGTTATGAAATGTTTTGTTGAAATATGCTACAGCCTGGTCAAGTGGGGGTTTTTTAGGGGTCCAGTCGGTTACAGAGTAAAGTATTGAGGACCTCAGGAGACATTTTTATGGTTTCTGGTGGATTTATAGCTGAAGTAGCTTTGCGCTTATGCTTGTTCACCATGTACAAAGTATATTATGCTATTGTCACTAAGGTGTCTGGGAGACTATTTATGTGGGGTACAATGTGGGGTTGGTGGCAGTTAGGACCCAGTTAAGGGTGGATCCTTTAGATTTTATCATCTGGTTAGATTTGGACTGCTGCTGGTATCCATGGAGATTTATTAGATTACTTGGTGGTTCTGATGTGGGTAGACAATCTGGGTTGAAACCCCAAGAATAAGGGTTTCTTGTGGTATGTGGAAAGAACACCAGGAGAAGTCTTCAAGGCTGGCAGGTATATTACCAAGTGGAATACAGATCCTGGTGTGGTGATGACCTTTTTTGGGTGAAAGGTGAGTTGTGAGAAGTATGTCCGATTATTAGAGGGTAGGAGTTTGGTATTTGACAAAGTTAGTTGAGTTTCACAGTAGGTAATGTAACCTTTCAGTGGTCTGCGTATCTAATGATATTGCCTTGGCAGAGTGAGGAGGAAAACTTCTGAGTTAGCTATGTTTTTATTTAGCCAGGTTTCTGTTAATCAACTATGTCTGGGAGTAGTGCGCTATTGTAGCTTGGAGTTCAGGTATTTATTTTCGATACTTCTATTAATATTTAGCATTAAAAATGTGTGTTACAATACAGACATATAGACTTTCCCCGTGGAAGTCCATATGTCATGATCGGGACTTTGCCTGTTGGTGAGCCAGAGGGACCCCGGGGAGGCGGGGTCCGGATGCGACCAGTAGCGGGGCCGACCTTGAGAGGAGGTCCTCGGGAACCGCCCCTCGCTCCGCTGCCAGCACCTCCATCCAAATCCTGGTCCAAGCAAATATACGTCATAAAAGTATGGATTAATGGCCAAATGCCCACAATGCAATGAAGCAGCTACGTGCTTGAAGTAGAAGCCTTTAATAGTTTACAAAAGGCAGCTCATTTACTGATGGCAGAAAATAAAAGATGTCAAACCATTTTCACAGTACTTGATTGACAAATGCCACGCACCTTTTCCCTGAAGCAAGTTTGTGAGCTTCAAGGAATTACGAAATGTCTGGCTTATTGTACTGTACTGACAAATGTAACAAAGAATTATGAATGGTTACTCTTATTTATGACTGTGTTTCTGTAGAGCTTTTCTCCCTGGGCATCTGCTGAAAAAGGGCATCTGCTAAAAAAGGGCCATCACTCAGTAGGACATTCCCAGTTAACAAATGTCAAAGAAATGAAGTTTATTCCCAGACTACCCTCAACCACAATCCAAGCAGAACTTCAGCTGATCTTATCAAGGCCCCCACCCCCACCCCACTACCACAAAGGCGCAAGAAATATACTGGTTTTAATGACATGTTAGCATGGAAAGACACCTAAATCCTTGCGAAAAGCTGTGTGCACGTGCATATTATGAATTACACACACACACACACATTAATGCATGTGTGTGCATATTATATGCATGTAGAGATGTGTGTGTGTGTGTGTGTGTGTGTGTGTGTGTGTGTGTGTGTGTGTGTGTGTGTGTGTGTGTGTGTGTGTGTATATATATATATATATATATATATATATATATATATATATACATATATCTAGGACTTTTGAACGAAAGTTCAAAAGCCCGAATGCATTACCATAGAACACACTTTAACGAAAGCGCTTTCGTTAAAGTATGTTAAAAAAAAACAAAAAAAAAAAAAAAAAAAACAACAAAATCTACTTGAACACCCCCCACACACACCCACTTTAATATTCTTACTCAGAGGTCACACTACAGTGAAGAAAAGGGAATTTTCCCTCACCGCACCGTAGTACGACTGGAACAAGCATACTTACACGAAAGTGCTGCTTTGGTGAACAGCACTTTTGCGCAAGTATGCTCATCAAATTGGGATCCTCTATATATATATATATATATATATATATATATATATATATATATATATATATATACACATACATACATACATACACACACACACACATATTTTGTTGACTGGGATAGTACGACTGGATATATGTCCATTTTCAGGGGAGGCCCGCATACCAAAAAAGAAAGTACATACACCACTGAGTGATAAACTCAGGAAGACATGTTTAGAAAAATATAGACAAAGAACACAGGCAGGTATCAATATACACAATGTGCAGACTTGCATCTGATTGGCAAAGACGTATCAGGCAATGTGAACATAGAATACAATCAGATTTCATAATTCACAATGCTTAGACATTCAAATGCCATGAGGCATAGATACATGGCGAAACAGTAGGTTGGGTAGCAAGACATCACTGAAGTTGCTAGTCAGGTTTAGGACAAGAGCACAGCCAATGAGAAGTGAGGTATTTTTTGAGTTCTCTTTTAAATAGGGGTACTGAGGTTTCCATGGTAACGGTAGTAGGGAGTAGATTCCAGATTTTACTGGTTAAGTTGGCAAATATAGCATCGCCTGCAGAGTTGTTGGAGTTTTGGGTCAGTATCAACAGTTTATCAGCTGAGCGTAATGCTCTGGGGTAACTATGAAGGGTGAGTATTTTTGAGAGCAGGGGTGTTATCAGGTTGGAGTATTTTATGCGCTACTATAAGCTGGCTGAATTGTAGATGGGTAGGATACTCTAGCCATCCAAGTGCTTTGAGGTTCTAGCAATGGTGGGTCCTAAAAGCCATGCCAGTAGCAAATCTGGCTATATCATTGTAACATCCTGATAATTCGCTGATATCGATTTTGGATAGGTTGGTGAGTACAGGGGAGACATACATAAGGGTAAAGAGGAGGTGTGATCTTGCAATAGCTACCCTAGCTGAGGGGGGGGGGAGTTTGGCTCTGTACAGGGAGCCAAGTTTTTTGTTGACTGACTTAATAGTGTGATTTACATGTTTATCAAATTTAAGGTTGTTGTCTATTATTACGCCTAGAAGCTTTGTATGCTCATCAGGGGAGATAATGGTGTCATTGCTAGATCTGATGTTGAAGGAAGGAGGAGAAATTCTATGGTTGGGGAGAAAAGTAGTAGCTTGGTTTTGTTAGGATTTAGAAGCAGGCGGTGATTAGCTAGCCATGTTTCTTCCATGCTGAAAGTGGGCGGGGTGAGGGTTAGAAGTTGTGTAGTTGAGGAGGCAAAGCATATTAGCGTTGAGTCATCTGCATATTGGATGCAGGTGGCTCCTGGGATGGTGGTGTGCAGATCACTGATATAGAGAAAAGATGGTGACCTAGTATGGAACCCTGTGGGACACCTAGGGTTAGAGGAAGTTGGGATGACAGCAGTAAGACAGCCTGCTATCTACTGTTTAGGTAGGAGTGAAACCTCTGTATCACGTGTTGGTCTAAACCGATGGTTTGTAGGTATTGAGCAGCAGCTGATGGTTGACCATATCGAAAGCTTTTGAGAGATCTAAGAAGAGTGCTGAAGATAGTTTGTTGTTGTTACGATGAAGACTGAAGACATTAGAGAAAAAAAGAAGAGCCGTGGTGGTATTGTGGAATGACATTATGCCGTGCTGAGAGTCGGTGAGCTTTCCGTTTTGAATAAGAAAGTGCATGACTTGTGTATGCGTCTTTCCATGATTTTAGCGAGTGGTGAAAGAATGGCTATAGGTCTAAAGTTAAATTAATTCTGTCGAACTTCCTCCTTTATAGAGAGGTATAACATGTGGTATTTTCCATATTGCTGGAATGGATCCTTCTGAGATGGATCTGTTCATCAGAATAGAAATGGGAAGTGCTATGGCATCAGCTGCTTTTTGAAGATATTCAACTGGGAGGTGGTCCACAGCTGGTGTAGTAGGTTTTAGCTTTTTGAGTAAGGTCTGGATAAGGTTGGTAGGTACGGTTTGAAAGGTAAAGGTGGGTTGGGTGCTGGGTGGATCAGGGCTATATGTGCCAGAGCTGGTGTGTGTCCAATGTAGTGAGATGGGCAGCTAGAGACTAGATAGTTTCAGTAAAGGAGTTGAAGCTGTTTGCAATTTCTACAGTGGATTTATTAAGGGCAGCTGATGGGGTAGGAGTGACGGAAAGGCCTGGGTGGAGAAGATTGTTAATACCAGCCCAGAACTTTTGAGGTTTTAGCTGATATTTTTATTGGAGGGTGTAGTGATTTTTTTTTTGTCTAGAATGACACTTTTTTGGTCCGATTATTTGCTGCCGGTATCTTACTTGGTCCATAGGGGCTTTGGTAACATGCCACCTGGCCTAGGCGTTGTTTCTTAGTTTAATTATGTTTTTTATTTCTTTAGGTAGCCACAGTGCAACTGTGGGTTTTACACGGATGGTACAGAGTAGGAGCATGGTGGTTAAGGATAGCCAGAAATCTGGTACTGAAGTATTCATCTTGTAATGGGAGTCGTCTCAAGACATTCCAATTACATGCTTTGAGTTCATTTTGGAAGTTGTCAAGGTTAAAGTACCTGACGTTTCTTATAGTTTTGTAGGTGAGCTGGTTGGGAATGTCAGCTTTGAGCCTACTAATACAGGTAAGGCAGTGATCACTTAGATCATTGGGTAATGTACCTGACGTACATTTGGGGGTGGCTGTTAAGTATCCAATCAAGGATACTACCTTTGACTCTATTTTTGCTAAATCTGGTGGGAGTGGCAATGATCTGAGTAAACCCGTGGAGGTTTAAATGGGTGAAGGGAGTTTCAGAGGAACAGGTGTTCCAATCACCGTTAAAGTCCGCCAAGACAATGGTTTCCTGGGGATAGTTAGAAGCTAGCCAAAGTAAGATATTTTCTAGAGTATTATCATTCTTGCCAGGGGCAATATACATGCAGACAATGTATCTTCATTTATTTTTATTTATTATTAGTCTGGGAATGAGGGCCAAACTGGGGTGGCTGTTGGGTGTCAATTGTTATCGTTACGGTAGACTTGTACAGTACAGCTACCCCACCACCTTTCCTGGAGATTCGGTCCAATCTAAGGATGTTGTACTGTGGAAGGGTTATTTTATCTTTGGTTATTGGTTTTAGCCAGGTTTCTGTGAGGCAGAGGATATCAGGGGAGTGGACAGCTAATAGTCCATGCAGGCTATGGATCTTGTTGTTTAGGCTTCTGATGTTGAGATGACAGACCAGAAATGAGTTTGGAAGTCTATCCATCTGGGTAGTACACGTTGGGTTGTTAGATGGTGTGCTTGGGACCACTGTTGTGGATGGGCCAGGGTTGGGGTGGATGTCTCCATCCTTCATAAGATTAATTTTAAGTTGCTTATGAGTCTTACAAATTTAAGACTTTTTCATAGCTTTTGTTTTTTAAGCTAATATAGTGGTATTTAGTCGGTTAA
>NC_056744.1:350218480-350223480 GCF_019279795.1 Protopterus annectens
CCCTCTTCACTGATTGTTCTCCCTCAAAACCTGTCTGTGTCTATTTTTGGTTTTGCCTTTCATCTCATCTCTCTCTATCCCCTCAACTACTACCCCTCTTCCCCTGTACATCTGACCTTGTCCTCCCCTCCCCCACTTAGGACCTTCCTGCACATACCTGCACAGCCCCTCCTCCCCTTCTTTTAACCTCCGCCCCTTACCCTAGCTTATAAATTGACCCTACCTTCAGGGCGCCATCTTTTTAAGCTTGCCCCACTCCTGGCTGCTGCGTTTTCCCCTGCTGGTAGCATTTGCGGTAAGTTTGGCTTGACTGTAACTCTGCTGCCTAGTTATTGTTTAAAGCAATGTTTTTTATGTGGGTAACTCCGTATTCTATGTAAAGAATTTATATTGTTGTTGTTATGCTACACTTTTACTGCAGAATATATGAATGTGGCTTTTAATGTTCTTCGCATGTTGTTAAGATGGCTAGTGTTGACTAAGGTTTTTACTGTTTTGCACATTGCCGTCTCCGTAAATATTGAGGGATAAAAGCGTTTGGGTCAATTCTCCCTTAATCCCCTTCTACCTGCCCGTACATAAAGATAACATAAAACTGGCTAATGTTAGTGAATCACTTATGAATGCGAGGTAATGTTCCGTTGTTCGCATAGTCCATTTTGTGATTTTTAACCTTCTTTACTATCCTTGCTAAACTGGTGTTCTTCCTAGTCACACCTGCTTGCTAAAGGGCCCGTTCATGTGCTTTAACGATGAGCGAGTGCTATATCTTTTGAGTTTTAGTGAAGAGGGTTATATCTGTTTTATTTGGAATGATTTTGAAGTATTTAGTTAATGTTATACTATTGATTGGTGGAAGTTGATTTCTGTTGCAGTCTTTCTATGACCTTATTCTGCCCACTATACTGTCCTCCCTTATTAAGATATATCTGAATGTTAATGACCCGGCTGAGCACTTTTGAGCGCCAAACGGGTATTATAAAAGCTACTATTTTGCTAGCTATATTGTATACCTTCTTAGGTATTGTAAAACAAACCATTTCTACTTGCTATACTGTATTCCTTTTAGGACATACCTGAATGATTAAGGGTCCCGTTCGCGTGCTTTTAAATGCTGAACGGGTGTTGTTAATGCTACGATTCCCCTTACTTCTAGCAATTTAAAAATTTTAGGACATACCCGAATGATTAAGGGTCTTGTTCGCACGCTTTTAAATGCTGAACGGGTGTCGTTAATGCTACGATTCCCCTTACTTCTAGCAATTTAAAAGTTTAATTGCATTTTTTCTGTATATCTTATTTTTCATACAGTACTCTCCCATTTAACTGCTTAACTATTTTTAGGTAATGGATTAGTCGCATTTACCCTAATATCCAAACTATTATAGACTTCACGTACTTTATGTGGAAATCAGCGCTTGCTTGTGCGCTATTATCTGATCAGTGAATTCATGTTGTCTTTCACTGGAACAGACACTTCCACCCTACTATATAAAACCTCCTGCCCCACAATTTATAAACAATAAGGTTTTGCTTAACTTTTTTACCCCTAACAGAGTAGTGCTAGAGGTAATTTTTAACCTGCACAGTTTGATCGGCATAGATAACATCCTTTCAACTGTTATATTACTTTCTTTACTAGTCCTGTAAAAACTCTCGCCTAGCGCTTATACCCTTAGGACACGTTGAAGTCTGGCATTGCTCTATATCTATCAGCTGCATAACTGTATATCTGTTTAGGCTTCTAGTTGATAAAAATGCTGGACTTGCAACAAAGTATTTGCCTGACTAACTTGAATGTCTTAACCAGAGGTTGCCTAGCTACTCCGCACTCTAGCCAGCTGCTTATTGCTGATAAAGTACTGCTGCTTAAGTGTCATTCTAAGCTACCAATGTTGCCTAAGTGCCACTCTATAAAGATGTTAATGTATGTTGTTTAAATATGCTTTTTAATTTATGCATACTGCTACTCTGAAGTATTTTGTTTACAGTGTATCCTACAACTACTTAATGATCTTGATCATTTAACACCATATTTCATATGCACTATAGTTTATGACTGGCTGACACACTGCAATCTTTGTGTATACAATGCTTCTAGCTTTTTCAATCTGATACTGTTGTTGCTGTAAATTTGTTTGGTATCCATAGAGCAGATTACTTAACCTTTTTCTTTCTCCCTCCTTTAAGCAAGCAACCCTTCTGCCAGTATATACCCCCCCAGCTTCAGTCTCCTACTAAATACTGGAAGCCCAGAGTCAACCCTGAATACTGATACCTGAATTACCTACTCCTGAGACTGGACTGGACTGGACTAGACAAAAAGACTGGTCTTCCCCATAGTTCACTGCCTTGAGATACAGGAACTTGTCATTTGAAAGTATGTACATATACTCCTATTTGACTTAAACTGTAATATAATCCTGTCATCGTTTAAGTAAGCGTTCCCTCCAGGACTATCAGCAGCCACAGTCTCTCTTATATACCCCCTGCCTGTTAGAATTAATCCTCCTACTTTGTGTCTATACTTACGTTCCCTTTACCCTTGTTAACCTCTCACCTATTACTCTCCCCCCTGCTTGTAAATTACTTATCTTTTTTCTTACCTCTACCACCCTAGTCTCTCTAAACCCCTTTAAGTAGATTGTACTTACTTTACCTGCTTTAACCATTCTATCTAGTCTCTCTAATACCCTTTATGGTAGATCCTACCTACCTTTCCTGAATACCATTTTACCTATTTTTTTCCTTCACTTACCTTGCTCCTGGATACTAGCCTTTAAACCCATTCTGCTTTCATCTTACCTCTGTTACTCCTGAACCTATCTTTGTCTCTGTATCAGCTCTTAGACAGCTCTCCTTTCACTCTAACTTAATCTCTCAACTTCTAGGTACCTTACCTTAGATTAAACTCCCTCTTCACTGATTGTTCTCCCTCAAAACCTGTCTGTGTCTGAACCCGCTCCGTTCACCTTGCGGGCTCACTCCGCTCCCCTACCCTACCCCCAATTCCTACCCACCCCCAGTGATCCTAATCTTATACTTCCTACACCACACCCCCTCACTCCTCTAACCAATTAATCTCTCCAAACAATTATCTTCACCTAACCACACCCTCCTCTCTACTATCTCTACTTATAGTACTATTTCCCAAATAGCACTACTCCTCCCTCTACCTAAGTCTCTGATATTCCTAGTAAACGTGTGTATATATGTATATATATATATCTATATATATATATATATATATATATATATCTATATATATCTATATATATATATATATATATATATATATATATATATATATATATATATATATATATATATATATATATATATATATATATATATATATCAGTATACTTTTATATTACAATATGCATACTACTGGAAAAGTTATCCTAACCTACTTAATACTCTTAACCATATATTTACCTGTCCTGACCTCAGCCTATCTCCTAACCTATTTTGAAAAGTCCAATCTCACCCTCAACAATCTCCCGCCAAAACAAACAACCACTCTTGATATTTCTCACTCACACATATTAACATAATCTTTACTCCCTGCTATACATCACCTCAATACCATTGATATGCACACATTAAGTATAACAACCTATTAATAAAAAAATGGAAACGTCTAATTAACTACTCACATAACCCAATATCTAAAACACAAAGCCATACCTTAAAGGATGGGGACATACACCCTAATCCTGGCCCAACCAATGCATCTATAGGAAATATTCACTGCATGACTTCCCCATAACCTGCCAACCTTAACCAAATTCTCCAACTCTCTACTTATAGCACATCTCAATATCCGCAGTATCAATAACAAAACTGCCCACCTTCATGCTCTCCTTCATATTCACTCCTTCGACATTTTCTGCCTAACAGAAACATGGTTAAAACCTGGAACTAAGGATAATGAAATTATCCCCCCTGGCTATAACATACTGAGACAAGACCGAATAAAACGTAAGGGTGGGGGAGTAGCACTCCTCTATAAAAGTGGCCTACAGATCTCCTCTATAAATGATAGCCCACCTTTGGTCAGTAAGGCTGAAGTCCTTATCTCCAAACTTCAAATCAATCCTAACAAATCCCTCTATGTGATCTGTATCTACCTACCCCCTGGTAATAACAACACTATAATAGAAGATATTCTTAGCTGGGTGTCCTCAACTTACCCACAAGAAACTACAATACTAGGTGACTTTAACACAGACTGGAAAACCTTCAACACTAATAACCCCCTTCCGCACATATTAATCTCCATGGCTTTATTCAAACTATCAACTCAACTACCAGAATCAACAAACCAACTAAAAAAGAGAGCACCTTAGACTGTATAAATAAACAACCCCATACTTATAATGTAGGAACCTTACCAGATGATCTAAGTGATCATACTCTAACTTATATAATAAGACAAAGGAATGACATCTCTAACACCCCTACCTACAGGATTTCACGAACAAAGAAACAGTTTAACCCTGTACTATTCCAAAATGAACTCAATGCATGTGACTGGAAACCTCTAAAAATACTCCCACTAGAGGAGGCTGTCAAATATTTTAACTCTAAATTTCTTGCAATCCTAGATGTGCATGCACCTAAACGATCTATTAGAATAAAATCCAAACCAGCCCCCTGGCTTACAAAAGAGACTAGACAAAAAATTCTACTTCGAAATAAAGCTTGGGCTAAATGGAGAACTAACAGAACTTATCCTGAACAACAAACTTTTAGACAGCTAAGAAACATAACTAAAAAAGCCATACTCTCTGACAAAAAGAACTACTATTGTAAGCTACAACAAACACACCAGAACAATCCTCAAAAACTTTGGACTAACATTAATAGGCTCCTCAACCCTGGTCACTCTAGCACACCAGCCCCTCATGATGCTGATCATAATACCCCAAATCAAATAGCCAACAACTTCAACACCTACTTTACAGAAACTAAACAATCCCTAGCTTGCCAGCTTT
>NC_056744.1:350625554-350733054 GCF_019279795.1 Protopterus annectens
ATGTTTTACACCCCTGACACCCTGACGTCATGGAAGAAGCGACAGCATTCGACGCAGAAATCCTAAGACTCTAGTATTCAGGACGGCTAAGGGCTACCTGCAGGCAGATAACCCAAATGTGATGACTGCAACAGTGAAACACAAAGAACATCTAGAATACTAAGCAAACCACAGCAGGGTCAGTGATGTTCATCCACAAACAGCTTCTGTGCCATGCACAGCCATTACAGCCACTTTACTATGTACATCCCAGATGTCTCACATCCCAGATGTCTCACTGTAGCAAGGCCACTATAATGCTTTTCAGCTTCAGTTCACACAAGCACACAGCTGATAATCAGCCACAGTGGAATCCTGCAAAGCAGAAAGCCACACTACTCAAAACATCGGCACCCCTGCATGCAGTAACTTGAAAAATAAATTACCTATTCCTACTGCCAATTACTGGCTCACTACTGCTTCCACCATACCAATCGCATCCACTTTACTATTTAAAATGTACAGGCTTTCTGCTCCTCATTATCCCACTAATGATTTTTGAAATGCATCATACTTCTTGCCTAGACCACAGGAAGGAAATAACAGAAAGCCTGCAAAATAAGTGGTCAGGTCAGATGCTCCTTTGAATGGTAATTCTGCAAGCCATTTACTTATTTCAAGGAAAGAAATACTATTGCCACATTTCGTCAGTTAAAATAAATGAAAAATGCACATAGCCTAATGATGCCATAAGCAGCCCTCCAAGCCAAGCAACAAAAAGAATGGGATTAACAAAGAGTGCTCTCTTATAACAAACCTACCCTACAACACAAATTTGTAACTTAAGAGCACCACAGAATATACATGTGGAGAATACATCATGACAGAGCCCAAGTCACACCTCTGGCTGCATCTCAAAACATATCATACATATATATTCTCACACACACACACACACACCTGTAGCAATTATTATGTACATCACCCTGTCCAATGCTTGGGACCCCAAATATTTAAAAAAAAAGGTATACAAGAGAAGCAGCTAAAGGAACACAATGGCAAGGACTCTGCTGCATATCGTCTACTCAGGGGCGATCTCTGCTTAACATACAAGGCCATGTCAAACCCAGAGCTGGTGGACATGCTGCACTTAAAGAAATCCCAATCCCTCAGAGACGCACACTCCAGGGATCTAAACCTTGTCATCACAATGAACAAAACATGCTGGAGAGATAGGCTCCTGACCCAGAGACTCCCCAGACTCTGGAATAAACTGCACATACATGTCAAGCAGAGCACCTCTTTGGCCTTCTTCAAAAGGAACCTTGATGACTGGATGGGAGATAGGAAATTTGCCCCGGAGATCACGTCAGTCGCTCTACTAGACATGGGTCCAGGGAATTAAATACTGTGGGAAGAAATAGCCAGGGAATTGTTATGGCTAGGCTTGTATAAGCCCTAGGGCCGATAGCCTAGTACCAACCTATGAACCTATAACCTGTAATAGATTCCTTTGCCTGGGATGGATAATCACATGCAGAGGTCACTTCAACTTGCATTGGATAAAAGTGACAAACATTTACTGGGAAAACTAAAACCTCAACTTGCCTTGTGGGGTGATTCAGCTGTCGAGAGACTACTGGGAATCTGCTGTCGAGACTCTACTGGGAATCTGTTGTCGGGAATCTGCTGCCGAGACTCTACTGGGAATCTGCTGTCGAGACTCTACTGGGAATCTGCTGTCGAGTCTCTACTGGGAATCTGCTGTCGAGTCTCTACTGGGAATCTGCTGTCGAGTCTCTACTGGGAATCTGCTGTCGAGTCTCTACTGGGAATCTGCTGTCGAGTCTCTACTGGGAATCTGCTGTCGAGTCTCTACTGGGAATCTGCTGTCGAGTCTCTACTGGGAATCTGCTGTCGAGTCTCTACTGGGAATCTGCTGTCGAGTCTCTACTGGGAATCTGCTGTCAAGACGTTTCATACAATTCATCACTGACAAATCACAGAATGCACAAGGCAGTACACCTCGCCAGCAATCACTCTTAGATCTTACTTCTTTTTTCATGAAGCAAAATAGTCATACCTTTATGAATACCTATCCAATTGTACAATTCGTTTTTAAGACAGGGCATCTCACTGCCTGATGTGGACAGTAAGGTTTTTCCCAGGGGAAAGTGGGGTGGTTGTGTGAAAAATCTGTAACCCCACCATGACTTGTTAATTTGCTGAAGCAGACTCAAATCTCGGAGTTTACTGTTAACAAGAATGTTTGATTAGCAGAGAAATAAGTGTTGGACATCTGTAACCCTAATGATTTGCAAGGCACAGATCGCCTCTTAGAGGAGTCTGTTGGGCACTGCATACAAGAACAAGGCCCCCAGCCTCTCTTGACAGTTCAGGTCTTTTAGTTCCATGATCTTTTTTTGGGAGTCTACTTGACATGTTTACTAAGGTATCCTGAATGGGTCACTGTATTTTATGATGGGTCTGATTAGTGCAGAATAGAGGGGTTAAGACTTTTTTGGATCTACAGGACATAAAATACCCGCTCTGAGCAGCTGTGTCCTATAGGACTTCCTTACCACTGCTGCGATATGACTATCAAAGGAAAGAGTCATCTACCCACGTTCCAAGCTCGCAGCATCTATGTTTTGAAGTGGGGCATTTTTCTATACAATTACTTAGGTGGAGGGCATGTTTGCCAAATGCAATAATATTGCAGTTTTTACCATTTAGTTTTAGCCCATTAGCAGTACACCCGCTACTAACACATGCAAGTTCATTCTGTAGCATCCTGCTTATCAGAAAGAAACTCAAGCATAAAACCTAAATTATAATTGCTAATAGCTAGCAAACTACATTAGCCAGAGTTCCTGTTTTTGATTTGGAGATCAGAGAAGTATATACCAAATAGCAAAGCTCCTAGCATGAAACCCAGTGCTACCTCCAATAGTTTCTTTCATGGCCTCTGTAGCTGCACCTGTCAAATTCAAGTGTGGGATCTGTCCCTCAGACAATTAGCTATTCATCTTAATACACAGGGATGGAGTTAGACCACATCTTGCTTTGTGATACTGTACTACGTGCCAACAGTATGTCCCACTGCCCAAGGCTTGCAATCCACTCAAAATTACCAGATTCATTAGATAGGGTCTGCCATACAGCTGAACTGCTTGAGTAGAAGTCCTGTAAGACCTTTTTCCTCACTGTAGCTTATCAGTCTGTTACGACCTTGCACACAAGACAGGTCAGGCTGATGGGTCTAACTCTCAGGGACAGCGGTGCAGCCACCCTTGTGAGGAGGCATCACAAATGCTGTGTGCAAATCTCAGCAACAAACCAAGTGGACGAGTGGGTCCACCAGCGCATGTTTAATTTTGTTTACTAGGCAGCCGGTTATGTTATCAGGTCCCACTGAGGATTTTTTTAAAGTACTTTCAGCAATAGTTCTTTTGTGATGCTAGATGGATTTTAGGCCCTATTAGGTTTACATGGGTTTGGTACAGATGTCTCTGGGGTGAAGCAAGCAGCAAATTTGATTACCAGTTTGTGATAACCACATCATCAGGGTACATAATGCCACTCTGAACTGGTTTAGAACATTGTTGGGTGCTATTTCTTAACATTCTGATGCAAGTAAAGGAGAATTGGCAAACAAATATGCTTACGTGCCAATGCAAGCTTAAAGTCACAGGAAGCCTTCATTTTCCTGATGGTTTTACAGAACCTTGGATAACCTTTTGATACTAACTCTGATTTGTGGGCATTTAGTTTTGCTAAACATTCTAATGAATTTTTCTATCACATTATATTTATGGATGTGGACCACCTGGTCGGCTTGCTCTTTCCTTTCCCTTTTTGTTTGGTTCTGGTAGGAATGGACAGGTTTATACAGTTTCTTGGTGAGCAAAGAATTTATTTATATATCTACTAGCAATGTCTAAATTTTGGTGGGTGTATCTGTATTTGAACTGAGAGTTCATCATAGAACTATAGGAAGTATGCATGTTTGAAGTAGTTGAATACTGAACATTTATCTTGCCTGATTTAAGGATTTTGAAAGATAAGGTTACCAACATGTGATCAGACTTACTGGGGAAGGGTATACTTGGGGGACAGCACATATAGCTGCCACATCTATGAGGACAAGGTCAAGAACATTCTGATCTCTAATCGGCTATGACTATTTTAATTTGATCCAGAAAACCCTTGTTTGTGAAATCAAGGATTTCTGGGCACAGTCTACATTTTAAAGTCTCTCCTGATAGTTGATTTTATTTATGCTGTGTTGGAGTGACCAAGAAATCCACAACTCATCCATCTGTACCAGTTACATATTCAACATTATTCTTCAGGACAGACAAGTGTTTAATACAAGTAAATTCCATCACGCTGGGGGAATTTACAAGCTCACCATGACTTCTTTCCAACCACAAACTTCTCTAAAAGGATTCAGAAGGCTTGGAAAGAAAATCTACTAAAATGTTTAATCTGAACTTTGCACTCAACACCACTAGGAGGAGGCTGGGAGATGAAAAACTCAAATAGGAAGTGGTCCACTGAAGAGGTGTGCACACTGAAGTCAGTTTGTGGGCACCAATAAGAGAACTCATGTGCTGCAGCTAAGACTATTAAATTTGATACCGGGCCTGCTGTTATATCCACATCTTAGAAAAACTGCCTAGCCAAGTCTCTCATCCATACTTGGTACAGCTAAGAGGGCATAAAGACCTTACTTGTCACCAAAGCTGCATACTTTAAGGCTAGCATGAGTACGTTCCTTCAGAGAAAGGTCATCTCTAAAAAGGAGATTTAGATTTTCTACATTGACAGATCTATTTAGCCATAAATATTCCTTAGGATTAGAAGTCTGAGGCAAGATAATCAGGGGTTAGGGTCAGCAGCCAACATGAACAGATGCTGATCCAGTATAAGATTTAAACAAACAGTTATTAAACACATTCAAATGATATACCAAAAAGTAGAAATCAGAGAAGCCTCACTGCAGAACTGTCATGCCTTAGTGTCCTGCTGTACAATACTGCGTCAGACTTACTTATCCTCAATGAGTTGATGGCCAAAAAGAGGAGGGACTAGATAGGTGAACTTCAAGGATGTGGTGGAGGACCTAAGGCACACATTTCTGATGCATTTCCTTCTGCCTGCCATGTGTTTGATGTAAAGCTCAGTCACCTTCTAAGAAATATTTTCAGTTTTTTTTTTTTGGTCAAGCCCGAATTTTGATTTTGTAAGGCAATGAAGGTAGCAGTGAGTGGCACAGATAAATTCCTGAGAGCTACAACTGTCAAAAACAATTTGTGGGTGTCTGTGCTTAAACAACTAACTAATGGTGGTTCTACGTAAAAATCTAATAACCATACAAACTTCAAAGCACTGAGCAACTTAGCCTTAAGACTTATTAGCTCTGCAAACTTTACAGTACTCACTATGGGCAAAAACCAATACATGTAGAAAGAATAGTTGTGTAAAATCTCATCATAGATGTCCTTTCTCTTCCATGTTGCAGTATTCACACTGTGGGATTCTCTGCCTCAAGCGACCTCAACATTGGCTCATATACAAAAGGTTTCAGCCTGGTTGCTGTAGGTCTGTGGGATGTCACATGTACGGCCTTAAATGTGATGTCTGCATGCACAGACCTCAGAATTAACTGCCCAGTAGGACAGTAGCCTAAGAGATGTCAAAAGATGTCGTTCAGATAGGTAAAATGCCACAGACTGACCCAGAATGGACCAAGTGCTGGTAAGGGCTCAATGGAGTGTCTTAGTCCTGCAACTATTTAACAACATGAAAGATAAGAGCATCTACGGTTATGGTAAGATTTTACACAACTAATCTACGTCCTTCTATTCTCATGCTGCAGTATTCATACTATGGGAGAGAAGCACAGCTCAAAAAGGAGGAAGGGTGGAGGAAGAGGCAGTGGATTCCAGAAATCCTTGCAGGACTGCCCCAGCAAAACCTGCTCTGGAGATATGGCCCAGTTTATAATGTTTGGTGAAGGTACGCACAGTGGACCAGGTGTCTGCTTCAAAGATGGTAGCTGTGTCCAAGTCTTTGAAAGAACTACTGCTCTACTGGAATGGGCACTGATCCTCTGATTCAGGGCCTTTTCATAGCAGAAAGAAATGGTATTTCTGATGCAATAGGAAATGGTCTGTTTGGCGACTGCCTTGCCCAGGGCTCTGGGGTGGAAGAAAACAGAGTTGGTTTGATTTTCTGATGCCCTTGGTTTTGTCCAGATAAAATCTTAATTGCCTGTGAACGTCCAGGGAGTGAAGTATTCTCTGTCATTCTGGAGAGAGGAGAATATTTTTATATTTTACATTTAACCGGGATGGTCCGACTGGACATAGGTCCATTTACAGCGGAGGCTTGGGGAGAAAAGCTCCACAGTGAAATTACAAAGATAGTACAAAGCACATATATCAACAATCAGTGAAATAGAGTGCAGAGATAAGAAGTTGCATACAATCCTACCCAACAAATATTTTTAGAAACAAGTGAGATAAAATACAGGAATAAAAGTCACATACAATCACACTTATGATAGCAATGTATAACATGGGATACAAAAAATAAATTCACACGGTAAAAACATTTGTATTAGTCAACAGTGAGATAAGGTTGGTAAGTGAATGGATTGGTTTAGTGAAAGTTCACTGACCACTTTGGGCATGTCACCCTGTCTTTATGGAAGACAGTGTAAGAGGGGCATGCCATGAGTGCCTGAAGCTCCAACACCCTTCTTGCAGAAGTGAGGGCTACCAGCAAGACTGTTTTCCATGCGCACACATCTGCAGTGATGCCGAAGTGGCTGGTTCAAATGGAGGCAGTGCAAGTTTTTCCAGGATACAGTTCAGGTCCAGGGTGGTGGAGTAGGCTTTCTGGGAAGTCTTAGTGTAAGACCCCTTTTAAAAACAGTTTTACATCCAACCTGGAGAGTAAAGGAGGTTCCAGGCGTAGGCAGGCCGAGATAGCAGAGGTGTACTTTCACAGAAGAGCATGAAAGGTCTGCTTTAATTAAACTCACACACAAGCCAAGACTAAAGGGATAGCTGCATGAAGGGGGTTCTTATGTCTTTGGAGACACCATATGGAGAATCTCTGCTATTTAGAAATGTAGGATCTCCTTGTATTAGGTTTCCTGGCCTCTTGCAGGACTGATGGTACGTATGCTGAGTAGCAGCGTCTGAAGGCTACTAGAGGTTTATCACCCAGAGAGTTAAGTTCAGCATCTCTAGGTGTGGATGGATGACAGTTCCCTTCTATTGTGTGAGCAGGTCCACCTAATGAGGTAACTTGGGGTGACTGCCCTTGGCAAGTGACTGTAGAAGGGGGAACCAATGTTGCCTTGGCCAGTAGGGAGTCACCAGCAAGATATTTGGCACGTCTCTCCTGGACCTTCAGGAGGACTTTCTGAATGAGAGGGAAGGGTGGAAAGGCATACAGAAACCATCCCTTGCATGAGATGGTGAAGGTGTCCAGTCTCCAAGCTAGTGGAGAGTGGTGTTTGGTACAGAACCTTGTCAGTTGTTTGTTCAGGGGGGAAGGCAAACAGATCTACATGAAGGGCACCCCAACGGTGGACAATGTCTAGGAAAATTTCCCTGTGTAACAAACTCGTGAGGTAGGGAGAATGACCTGCTTAGGACATCTGTCTGCTGGTCGTCCTGGGAAGGGATGTATGTTGCCTGTAGGGATACATTGTTCTGTGAGGCTATTTCCCAAATTTGCACTGCCAGCCTACACAGGAGGTAGGACCTGGTTCCCCACTATCTGTTGATGTACCACATGGCAGTGGCGTTTGAAGATTAGCAGTGGGCTTGGCTGAAGGATAGGGAGAAAAGCCTTCAGGGCTAACAGAACCGCTGTAATTTCCCTGACAGTGATATGCTTTTTAAGAAGGGATGTCTGCCAAGATGTTTGTACCTTGAATCCCTTCATAGTAGCCCTCAAGCCCAGATCTGAAGCATCTGTGTGCATGTGTTGAGCTGGTGTGGGTATGTGCAGAGGAAGGCCTGTATTCCTTTGAATTTGTTGCATCCATCACCTTAATTCTGTCTGTAGACAAGGAAGGAAGGGTACTTGAGAGTCTAAAGGATGGCTGTGCTGGGACTAAACATTCTTTAAGTACCAATGAATTTTCCTCATGTGCATCCTAGTTAGGGATGGGGATGGTGGCTGTCATAAGGCCCCGGAGAAGCAAGAAGGTACAGTTGTGTACATTTACCATAAATGTAGATGTTAAGAGTGTATTCACTGTTGCAGTCATTACACTTGGGTTATCTTCCTGCAGGTAGCCCTCAGTCGGCCCAAATACCAGAGTCTTGGGATTTCTGAGTCGGATGCTGTCGCCTCTTCCATGACGTCAGGGGTATAAAACATGCAGCCAATGCCATAACATCAGTTTTTTGGCCCTAGATGTCAGGAGCCCCAAAATAGGAAGCAATCACATGGTGTGGAATATAGCCAGTAAAAAGTAAATAACCCTGTCATAAAGGATGGCCATAAAGAGGATAGGAAAGAGGAGAGAGAAAGCCAAGGGGCTGGAGGGAGGGAAACCAGGACTGCAACAGTGACTACACCAACATCTACATTTATGGTAAGTGTACACAACTGTACTATGTTCTTCGTGTTTCACTGTTGCAGTCATCACACTTGGGTTGATTCCCAAAGCTGAGGAAGGGTGGACGCAGTCAAGAAGTGTTGGGGTTGGCTAGCAGGCCTTGTAAGACTGCTGTAGCAAATCCAACTCTGGATTTAGGAAAAAATAGGCAAGTGTTAATGCTTGGTGAAGGTGTGTGCAGAACTCCAGGTTGCAGCTTCCAGGATGTCCCTGGTGGGACCCCCCCCCCCTGAGAAATGCTGCAGAGGTTGAATTAGCTCGAGTGGAATGAGTTCTGATCCCCAGAGGGGTAAGTTTTCCATGGTGCTTGTAGCAGAAATGGATGCAGTGTGCTATCCGTTTGGAAATGGTTTGCTTCAAAATGGCCTTGCCCTCTCCCTTTGCAGCAAAGCTGACTATTAGCTGGTCAGATTTTGTGAAAGGCTTAGTCCTGTCAAGGTAGAACCTGAGCTGTATGTGCACGTCCAAGGAGTGCAGGATCCTTTCCCCTCTATTCTGAGGATTAGGGAAAAAGGTTGGCAAATGGATGGATTGGCATAAAGGAAGGGTTAGTCCTGAGGGAAACCCTGTCAGCATGGATAATAATGAAGGGCTCCATCGCCATTAGTGCCTGTGACGCAGACACTTTTCTTGCTGAAGTAATAGCTAGAAGTAAGGCGGTTTTCCAAGAGAGGAATTTAAACTCTGCTGAAGCAGCAGGTTCAAAAGTGTGAGCTTTTCCAGTACAAAGTTAAAGTCCCAGGCCGGGGTGGGAGCTCTCCTAGGGGGCCTTAAATTGTTAGCTCCTCTTAGGAACTGCTTGATGAGAGGGAGAGAAAAGAGAGGAGGCTCAGTATTATAGTAAGCTGAAATGGCAGAGGCATGAATCTTAATGGATGAGAAGGATAGGCCTCTGTGGAGCAGCTCTGCTTGGTAATTAAGGATTTGAGGCACTTTGGGCACAGCTGTGCCCTTTCCTTGAGACCGACTCCAAGAACAATATATTTTCCACTTTTCAGCATAGGATTTCCTAGTACTAGGCCTTCTGGCTTCAACGATGACGTACAGCACCTGTTTGCCGAGGGTTGCTGGTGGTGTATTCATGGGATAAGCCAGGCTGCAAGGTTTAGGGTTTGCAGCTGTGGATGCAAAATCTGTCCCTCCTGCGGAGATAGCAGGGAAGGTGTCTGATGTAGGTGCCAGGGTGGCACTGCTGTCAGACTACATAGGAGTGGGTACCAGTACTGACATGGACAGTCTGGTGCAATAAGAATTGCCCTTGGTCTGTTCTGTTTGATCTTGAGTAGTACTTTTGAGAGGAGAGGCAGACGAGGAAAGGCATAAATTGAGAGGTTTTCCCATGTAAAGAATAGGGCATGCACCTTCCAGGCTCTGCTGTAAGGGTTCCTGGTGCAAAATTTGTTCAATTGGTGGTTTTGGGAGAGGCAAAAAGGTCCACCTCCGGAGTTCCCCACCTCTGGGTTAGACGTTTGAATGAGTTGGGCTCCAGTTTCCACTCATGAGGGTCCAGTAGATTTCTGCTCAAGTCGTCTGCCATTGAATGTTGTTTGGCAGACAGGAATAGGACTTGTAGGTGCACTTGGATGCTCAAGGCTGTGTTCCACAGAGCCATGGCTAACCTGCAGAGAGCGTAAGAATGAGTCCCACCCTGCTTGTTTATATACCACATAACTGTGGTGTTGTCTAACAGGAGCTGTCCTTTAAGGATAAGGAATTTGAAGACTGTCAGAGCATTCTGTACAGCTAGCATCTTTTCTTGATTGACATGCAGGGGAATTTGTTTTGGGCTCCATTTGCCATGAATGCATTTGCCTGCCATGTGAGCCCCCCATGCATAGTCTGATGCATCTGTTGTCAGGGTTTGGGCGGCGACGGGTTGAGTGAAACAAGTCCCTTGTTGTGGTTGCATGCTTCTGCCCACCAAAGGAACTCTGCCCTTAGACAAGGTATGATAGGAATCACTGTTTTCAGGTCTTGAGAAAGTTGACACCCAAGACTTTTTAAGTACCACTGACTTTTCCTCATATGCAGTCTTGCATATGGAATTAGCAGAATGCATGAGGCCATGAACTCTAGGACTTGCAGTATTTTCCTTGCAGACAGCTGGGTTTTGTTGGCCATTTTTCTGGAGTGAGGAATGCCATCTGGGAAGTTGTGTTCAAGCTTGCTCCCAGGAATACAATTTGTTGGCTGGGTACCAGCTGTAATTTCTTTTCGTTGATGGTGTATCCCAGTGAAGTTAGAAGTATTTTTACAAATGCCAGGTGCTAAAGTAGCAATTCCTGACTGTCCGCCTAAATCGTCCAAGTATGGGTAGATTTGAAAATTTCTCTGTCTGCAGTATGCAATGGCTGGAGCCAAGCATTTTGTGAATACTCTGGATGCAGTAGATAAGCCAAAGGGAAGTGCAGAAAACTGATAGCTCATACAGCCTATCCTAAAACGTAGATATTTCCTGCAAGACACCCTTATGGGGATGTGCAGAAAAGCTTCTAAGTCTAGGGTGACTAATCAGGCATCCTTGGCTAGCATAGGAAGAAGCTGTTGCAGTGTAAGCATTTTGAATTTGGGGACCACCAGAAAGGTGTTGAGAACTGATAGATCCAGGGTAGGGTGCCAAGAGCTCTCTTTTCTGGGCACCAGGAACAGTCTTGAGTAGAAACCCTGTCCCCTTTGTTCTACTGGAACAGGTTGAATAGCACTGATATGAAGGAGGGAAAGTACTTGCTTTAGCCTCTGCCCACTGGTTTGGAGGAAGGTCTGGCAACCCGCTTGGTGTTGGCAGTGAGTGGAAGTAGAATCTGTATCCCTGGGATACAATGTTTAGAACCCATCGGTCCTGAGTAATGGATATCCTGTTTTTTGCATGAAGGACGAGTTTTCCTCCTATGGGCGCAAGTACTTGGGCATGGCTGGGAACTTTTTCCATAAGGGGGTGGCTTAACCACTCCCTGATTTTGACGTGGAAACACTACATTGTTTAGATCTCTGCATACCCTGAGACTGTAGTCTTGGTGGTCTGTTTCCCCTGGGTTTTGACTGAGGAGGACTGAGAGGGACTGGAAAGAACCAGTTTTTTTGAAGGCCAATGCCTACTGAATCTAGGTGACTGCACCTGTAAGAAATCGTTGACTGTTTGCATAGATTTAACTTTTAATTCCATCTTTTTAAGAACTACTACTACTTTTGTGCCAAACGCACACTCCTGATTTAATGGAGCATCTAGTAATTTTGCTTTGACATGGTCAGACTTCTTTTAGCCAAGCATGCCTTCTCAGTACAGACCCAGTGACAGAAGCCCTGCAAAATGCTTCTAAGACATTAAACCCACATTCCAAAGTATGCTTGTAGAATGCTTTAACTCTTCTACATCTTTATTTTCTGAACAATCTGGAAGCAACACCATTTTTTGTTTAATTAGTTCCATAATATGTTGCTGGTACTTCAACAAGTGAAACTGGCAATTCAAAGCCCTGACAGCAAGAGTTGCAGAGGTACATACCTTCTTACCCCATATCTGTCTAAAGCTCTAAAATCCCTGTCTGAAGGAGTAGGGTTTTAGGCTGTAGTAGTCTTAACGCCTTTAGGTCCCTGGGAAATGGTCTCTGGATCCGCAGTAGTATTCTTAAAGAGAAATTTATGAGAATCAGGTCTCCGTAGTACCGGTCAGGTTTTCTAAGAGCTGGTGGTAAGGTGGCAGGAATACGACTGGACTCCAAGAAGATGGTCTACAATGTCCAGGACAGTGGGTATAGCTAGAAGCCTGTGCTGAGGCAAATCTAAAAATTCCCTGAGTCTCTTTTTGGACTGAGGATAGTCCTGGCACTCCCAGCAGAAATGCTCTCTTAAGGTATGCAAGGTTTCACCAAAAGAGAAATCCTCTGGAGGGGAGGCAGAGGGAATAGATTCCTCTGCATCTGAATCATCATAGGTACATAAGGGTATGTCCTGGTAATCAGAAGGGCCAGAGTCAATAGACTTCTGGTCTGTAGAATCAGAAGGAAACTCAATTATTTGTCTTTTGTCAGGGTAAGGCTGGCTTCCCGTAATTAGAGTAATAAGGTCTTCAGTCATTCTAAGCATTTGTTTTTGTGGCATGGGAGGATAAGCATCTGCTTTGGATGTCAGTTTTCTAGGTGTAGTGCGAACTCTGGGCCTGAGAAACTCAGTAGTTTTAGTAGGAAATGAAGTTGTCGGTTTAATATGAATATCGGTAGGTCGGAATACACCCTCAAAAGCTGGTGCCTGCACAGCGGCTCCGGACCCATCCAAGGTAGAGACATCCACAGGTTCCATAGTCTAAGAAGCATCTTGCAGCATACCGGACTCCGAATGGGTCTCAGCAGAGGCCTGCGAATCTGTATAAGTGGGTATCAGGGGTTGCGAAGGCACCTCACTGAGTACCGGCGAACTGGCGACAAGCTTAACGGAAGAGTCGGCGGCAGTTTTTGACCGATGTGGTCTGTCCCTGTCTTTGTACTTTTTCAGAAGATTGGTAGTCAAATGGCTTAATGAAGCTATTTCGTAATATGGAGAACAAAAGCGAAAGAATTTAGCTACAAAAATAGCCCGACGACGAATGGTTCAGGTGTTAAACAAGGCACAAAACTGACAGCTAGGGAGGTTGTGGTCTAGGCCTAAACAGGTGATGCAGTAAGAATGAAAAGCTCTGTGAGGCATTTGCTTTCTACAGGCAAGACAATTTTTTTTCTGACAATGGTTAGAGCAGAAAAAAGAATTCCCAACGGGGTTACTTAGCTTTAGAAGACTTCAGGTCTGAAACTCGAAAAATGAAAATTTCAGGTAGCGGCCGACCAGCACTTGTGAACTGCTTCTGCTTCGGGCTCCTTCTCAGCAAGAAAGACTGATGTAATGGCGTCGGCTGCATGTTTATACCCCTGATGACCTGACGTCATGGAAGAGGTGACAGCATCCAATGCAGAAATCCCAAGACTCTGGTATTCGGGCCGACTGAGGGCTACCTGCAGGCAGATAACCCAAGTGTGATGACTGCAACAGTGAAACATGAAGAACATTGGTCTTGCTGAGAGCTGGTCTGTGTAGAGAAAGTCCTGGAAATGATTTGTCATGGAGATAACTTTCTTGGGGTAAAAATACCTTCATTAGGTCTGTCCGGATCCGGCACCCTAGGAAGACCTTTGTCTTGTTCTGGGGACAGGAATGATTTGGGGAGGTTTAGAGTGAAACCTAGTCCCTGAAGTAGGGACATGGAGAACTGGAGATGCTTTTTGAGGATCTATTCCTGTTCTGCTAGAATGAAGATACACAAAAGTTCTGCAAAATCTTACAATGACCACAGATGTCTTTCTCTTCCATGTTGCAGTATTCTACATGTGGGTTTTTCTCTTCTTCCTCTCCAGTTTGTCTGGCCAGGTTTCCAAAGATTTTCAGTCCCTCGAGGTGTCGGACATCTGACGTGGCAGCAGGTATGTGGACCAAAAAGTGACGTCTGAACGCACTAGCCCTCGGAACATAAAAAGTCCCACTTGCTGCCAGTCATATAAGGGCATAGCCTGTCCAATGTCAGCCAGGATAGCAAGAGCAGTCTGACAAGAGCGGAAGGAGGGAGGGAAATAATACTGCAACATGGAAGGGAAGGACATCTATGGTTATGGTAAGATTTTACACAACTTTCCTGTATTCTATTCCAGTGTTGCAGTATTCTACTTGTGGGCGAGTTCCAAAGCTCACAGAGGATTGGGAGGTGGCCTAGATGAAGTTTCCAGGAATCCGTGTAGGAAAGCCATGGCAAACCCAGCCCTGGCTCTGGATATATGGTCTAGTTTGTAGTGTTTGGTGAAGGTGTGCACTGAGGACCAAGTAGCTGCCTAAAATATGGAGTTAGTGTCAAGTCCCTTAAAAAAGGCTCCAGAAGAGGCCACTGCTCTGGTGGAGTGGGCTTTGACATTGCCCTGCAAGGTCTCTTCATGGTATAGGTAAGCAGAAAGAAATGGTCCTGGAGATCCAGGCCGAAATGGTCCGTTTGCTCACAGCTTTCCCCAGGGCCCTGGGGTGGAAGGAGACAAACAGTTGGTCTGATTTCCTAAAAGGTTTGGTTTTATGTAGATAAAACCAAAGTAGTCTGTGGATGTCTAGGGAATGAAGTACTCTCTCACTATCCCCCTGCAGGTTGGGGAAGAATGTAGGCAGGTGGATGGCCCGGTTCAAGGATAGGTCAGAGTCACCCTGTCCAGGTGGAAGACTAAAAATGGTGGTGTAGCCATAAGAGCTTGCAACTCTGAGACCCTTCTGGCTAAGTTCAGAGCTACCAATAAAACAGTTTTCCACATGCAAAATTTTATGGGAGCTTTGTCTGTTGGCTCAAAGGGGGCTAGATTCAGTTTGTCTAATACATAGTTAAGGTCCCAGGGAGGAGGAGACTTGTTTTCTGGGTGGTCTCAAGTGTAGTACACCTTTGATGAACAGTTTAGTGGGGAGTATGGACGCATGGGGTAGATCCAGAGGGAGGTAGGCAGAGATAGCAGACAAGTGTGCTTTCAGAGATGAGTATGACGGCCCTATCTGCATTAGTTCATACATGTAAGACAGGATGAGAGGAATATTGCTTTCCAGTGGGTCCAAACTGTCTTTTGTGACAGCAAATAGAAAACCTTTTCCACTTCGAGAGATAGGATTTTCTTGTGTTGGGTTTCTTGGCCTCCTGCAGGACCACTGAGCATGTCCTCGTTGTGCACGTGTCTGAAGGGGATCAGAATCCTATCAGCCACAGGGTGAGGTGCAGGGATTGCCACTGTGGGTGTATCTGAGTCCCCTTGTGATGTGTGAGCAGGTCCACTGAGGGGGGTTGTAAGACTTGATATGAAGATATGTTACCGTAGTTAGCTGGAAACACTGTATGCCATGAGACTGAGAAACGAAAGTCTTAATTACCCAAGCTCGTGCTTCAATAGGTGTCAGTCTTGCCCTTATGAACCAATTCTTGTGCACTGTTCAGCATGAATTCTCCAAACACTGTAGTTCATTTAATAAGGTTTTATTAGATGTTCACAATATTTGAATAGTCGCCATTAACAGTTCTGATAAACAAATCAAGTTGCTGTACATCATTCTGATTGTCCTGAACAACGTAAACTGACAGTCTCTAGATGACCTGTTTTCTGTACTCGTAGGTTCACAGGTGTGTACTAGGCTAACGGCCCTGGAGCCTTTACAAGCCTAGCCCATAGGATTACCCTGGCATCGTGCCACCCGACCTTAGTTTCTAGTGCCTCTGTCAAGTAGAGCCACTGGAGTGATCCTCTGGGTAAATTTTCTATTTCCCATCCACTCACCAAGATTTCTCTTGAAGAGGGCCAGTGAGTGTTTTGCTTGACATGTATGGGAAATCTATTCCATAGTATGGGCCAGTCTCTCGGTTATGAACCTATCCTTCCAGCTTGTTCTGTTGATTGTGATAATGGGGTTCTTTAGATGAAACATTTCTAAAAATGCTAGGTCAGACATGGCTTTGTAAGTAGGCGATATGAGACAGGGAATAGTTAGATTTTTTTTGAGTCTGTCCATATAGGACAAGTGTTTAAGGCCTAAGATCCTCTTTGTGAGGTATTTTTGCAGCCTCTCTAGTTGTTGTAGGTGTCTAGTGAGGTAAATGCCAAATGGGGCATTGTACTCAACTGGCCTAATGAGGAAAGAGCAGAGGGAGAAAATGACCTCTTTCTTCCTGGATGCAAAACCCTTCGCAATGAGATGTGCCACACAGGATGACTTTCTGACCACAATGGCAATGTGGTGGTCAAACGAGAGGTTGGTGTCAACCCGTGTTCCCAGATCTCTTATGATGCCTTCTTTGTTCAGTGGACTACCATCGATGTGGTAATTCATGGGAACCGGGTTTTTCACAAAGGGGATGATGCCATTTTTTGGCATTGAGCTTAAGGCCATGGTTCTGACACCAGTCATTGGTCTCACTGAGGCCTTTCTGTAGGATATCAACAACTCTTGGGGAGTTAATTATGGCTCCCAACTTGCAATCATTGCGAACTTTGTCAGCCAGAGTCCCTTCGTGTTGACCTGAACTTCAGAGGAGTAGATATCAAACAGGAGAGGACCCAGGACCAAACCCTGTGCAACTCCACTCGTGACTGGTTGACAGTCTGACTTGGAGTGTATTCACTGTTGCAATCATCACACTTGGGTTATCTGCCTACAGGTAGCCCTCAGTCAGCCCAAATACCAGAGACTTGGGACTTCTGCGTCGGATGCTGTCGCCTCTTCCATGTCGCCAGGGGTATAAAACATGCAGCCAACGCCATTACATCAGTTTTTCTTGCCCAGATGTCAGGAGCCCCCAAAATAGAAAGCAATTACATGGTGTGGAACATCTCCAGTAAAAAGTAAATACCACAGCCATAAGATATGGCCCAAAAGAGGACAGGTAGAAAGCATAGAGGAGTCAGGGGGCTGGAGGGAGGGTAACCAGGACTGCAACAGTGAATACACTCAAACATCTACATTTATGGTAAGTGTACACAAAGTACAGTTTGTACAATTACCATAAATGTAGATGTTAGAGTGTATTCTCTGTTGCAGTCCTAACCAGTGGGTTATCAGGCTCCCGGTAGCCCTTGATCGGCTAGAATACCAAAGCTAAGTAAAAATGACGTCAGCTGTCGTAGTTTGTAACGGACGTCAGGGCACCCGATACAAAAGGAGGCAGCTGACGTCACTTCCTCAGTCTTTCTTGCCATAACTGTCAGAAGCCCCCAGAAAACAAGGCTTAAACCAAAATTAGCCTGTACCTTAGGAAAAGAGAAAAGGGGGAAGGAGGGAAAGCAGGACTGCAACAGTGAACACGCTCGAACATCTACATTTATGGCAAGTTTATACAACTGTACTATGTTCTTGTTTCACTGTTGCAGTCTTAACCAAAGGGTTGATTACCAAAGTCCAGAGAAAAGGGAGGAGGAACCAACGGCATCAAAGGTTGGAGATAATGCCCTGCAGAACAGCAGTGGCAAACCCTGCCCTGGCTTTACAAAACAAAGGAAAATTATAATGCTTTGTGAAAGTGTGAACAGAAGACCATGTGGAAGCCTCCAAAATGTCTTTAGTAGGGACACCCCTTAAAAAGGCTGCAGAAGTGGAAGCTACTCTAGTTGAGTGGGTCCTAACCCCATGAGGAGGAACTTTGCCATGAAAGGAACAACAAAAAGTAATACAATGAGCAATCCATTTAGAAATGGTTTGCTTAGAAATAGCCTTGCCCTGGACTCCAGGGGCAAAGCTGACCAATAGCTGTGCTGATTTCCGAAGGTCTTTAGTCCTGTCCAGGTAAAACCTGCGTTGTCTATGCACATCAAGAGAATGTAGGATCCTTTCACCTCTATTTAGAGGATTAGGAAAGAAGGTAGGAAGGTGTATGGACTGATTAAGAGTCAGGCTAGAAACCACCTTAGGCATAAAGGAGGGGTTGGGTTCTCAGACCCTACCTGCATGGAAAATAAGAAAAGGCTCCACAGCCATCAAAGAATGCAGCTCCAAAACCCTCCTTGCTGAAGCTACAGCCAAGAGGAAGGCAGTCTTCCACAAGAGAAACTTTAAATTTGCAGTGGCAGCTGGCTCAAAAGGAGGAAGAGTGAGTTTCTTTACAACAAAATTAAGATCCCAGGCTGGAGTAGGTGCCCTTCTGGGAGGTTTTAAGTTGCAAACACCTCTGAGAAACATTTTCATCAGAGGATGAGAGAAAATGAGAGAAAATGGGTTGTTCAAAAGAACAATGAGCAGAAATGGCTGAAGCATGGATCTTGATAGAGGAAAAAGAAAGACCACCTTGAAGCAAATCAGCCAGGTATTCCAGGATCAGAGGAAGGGTAGGCTGAGAAGAAGATTTCCCTCTAGCCTGCATCCAGAGAGAATCTTTCCCATTTGCCAGCGTAGGACTTCCTAGTGCTAGGCCTCCTGGCCTCCCTCAGCACGTCAACCACCTGCTGGGAAAAGTAAGAAAAGGATGGAGTCATACAATGCCAAGCTGCCAAATGGAGAGACTGAAGATGAGGACGGAATGGAGTTGTACAATGAGCCACACTGGCAAATGGAGAGACTGTAGATGAGGATGGGATGGAGTCATACAATGACCCATGCTGCCAAATGGAGAGACTGAAGAAGGATGTAGAATGTTTCCCCCTTCCTGAACCAAAAGATCTAGCTTCAGGTGAAGATGCATGGAGGAAATTGGGAGAGACTGCGAAGCAGTGGATACCAATGCTGCCTGGGCCAGTCCAGAGCTACAAGAATAGTCCTTGGTCGTTCGCCCCTGATCTTCAATAATACTCTGGGAAGAGGAGGGATGGCATAAACTGATAGCAGCGTCCAAGGGAAGGACAGAGCATCCACTCTGCAGGCCCTGCTGTGATGCTGTCTGGTGCAAAAAAGAGGCAGAAGATGGTTGTCTGGAGAGGAAGAGAGATCCACTTGGAGTGCCCGAACGTTGAATGATGTAAAAAACTGCTCTGTTCAGCTGCCACTCGTGAGGATCCAGGGTCTGTCTGCTCAACCGGTCTGCCAAAACAGTGAGCCTTCCTGGAAGAAACTGAGCTAGGATATGCAGGCCCAGGGATGTTGCTATGGTCCAAAGACTCGTGCTCTGTCTGCACAGGAGGTAAGAATGAGTCCCCTCCCTGCTTGTTGATGTACCACATGGACTGTGGTGTTGTCTGTCCTGACAAAAAGGGTCCCTGGAGAAAGAAGATGCTTGAAAGCTAGTAAGGCCTGCTGAACTGCTATCAACTGCTTTAAGTTTATGTGCAGGTGCATCTGCTGGGCATTCCAACTTCCCTGTATGCATCTGACATTCAGGTGAGCTTCCCAGACGTAGTCTGATATGTCTGTGTTAGAACTTGAGTGGCCAGGGGTGGGCAAAAAGGCATGCCTTTGTTCTGTAGACAGGTTACTGCCCACCATAGAAACTCTGTCCGCCGACATGGAAGCAGAGAAATTATCACATTCAGGTCGTGTGTGTGTTGACACCAAGTGTTCTTAAGGTACCATTGCAATTTCCTCAGTTTTCCATATGGAATCATGAGAATGCAAGAGGCCATGAATCCCAGAGCTTGCAGGTATTTCCTTGAAGGGAACTGGGACAGGCTTGCCAAGTCCTTGAAGTAAACTGAAAGAGTTGTCTGCTTCTCCTGGGTGAGATATATCATCTGGGTGGCTGTGTTCCGACTCAATCCCAGGAATGTTATCTCTTTGGAAGGCACCATTTTTGATTTTTTTCCACGTTGAGTGTGTAACCCAAGAGAGAAGAGTCTTTACAAATTCTAGATCCTTTAACAGCTGTTCCTGAGAATTTGCTTGAATTAAGACAGTCGTCCAAGTATGGATAAATCTGAATTTTCTTTTGCCTGCAAAAAGCAATGACTGGAGCCAGGCACTTTGTGAAAACTCTGGGAGCAGTAGATGAGCCAAAGGACAGCACAGAGATTTGATGACGTTGCTTGCCCTCCCTGAAACAAAGGTATTGCCTGCAACTTTCCCTGAAAGGGATGTGCAGATAAGCTTCTTTGAGATCCAATATTACCAGCCAGGAATCCTTTTCCAACATTGGCAGTAACTCATGCAGAGTGAGCATTTTGAACTTTGAAATTATCAAGAAAGACTTCAGGAGGAATAGATCTAGGATAGGACGCCAGGTGCCTTCTTTTGTTTGGAACTAGGAAAAGTCTGGAATGGGAAAAGTCTGGAATAGAAACTCTGGCCTACCTGCTGAGCAGGAACTGATTCTATTGCTCCCAGATGTGAGAGTCAAAATTTGCTTTTCTACTTCTGCCTTATGATTTGGAGGAGCGTCTGGGAATCCTTTGAGTAATGGAAAGGCGTGGAAAGAAAACTTGTGCCCTAGGGATACAGTTCTGAGTACCCATTTGTCGTAAGCGATGGTGGCCAAGACATTTGTAAAAAGGGCCAACCTTCAACTAAAGGACTCTCCGGGCAGGCAAGAACAGGCAGAATTTGGACAGAGTCATTAAGAATGTTTAGTCTGAGATGCAGGCTTAGAACTTCAAGCCTTGCAAGAGGAAGCCTGCCAACGCTTAGACCTTTGAGGGGTAGCCACCTGTCCCCTAGAAGATTTGTAACCTCTAGTCCTGGAACAGCTCTATCTGCTGGTATCAGAGAACGTCCAACTCTTAGAAGGGTAATTCCTGCTAAAGCGAGGAGGCTGAACTTGCAGAAAGTCGTTAACTGTCTGCATAGACTTGGCCTTGTCTTCCATCTTCTTGAGCACTTCCTCTGCTTTGCTGCCAAAAAGACTGTCCTTATGCAAAGGTGCATCTAAAAGCTGAGCCTTAACAGGCTCTGGTAGGAGCTGCTCCCTGAGCCAAGCATGCCTTATAATAACAGAGCCAGTAGCTGTAGCCCTATAGGAGGCTTCAAGAATGTCAAAGACACAATATAATGAATGTTTATTGACTAGACTGGCAGAATTCAGCAAATCCTGCATATCCTTACTCTCCGCCAACTGAGGTACACCTGCTATCCTAGACTTAATAGCTTCCAAGGTGTGCTGCTGGTACTTCAGCATATGAAAAAGACAATTGGTAGACCTAATAGCAAAAGTGGCAGAGGTATAAACCTTTTTACCCCACCTATCTAGGTTCCTAGATTCCCTGTCAGAAGGAACAGGATTTTTAGTAACAGTGGCCTTAACTCCTTTAGGGCCTTGAGAAATAACATCTGGATCAGCCAACGGATTCCTGAAAAGAAACAAATGAGAATCAGGGACTCTATAGTACCTGTCAGGTTTCCTGGGAGCAGGAGGAACCGAATTTGGGGTCAAGGAATTTTCCAGAAAAACATCAACCACTTCCAACACAGGTGGAATAGCCAAAGGCTTATGCTGAGGCAAATCCAAAAACTCCCTAATCCGTTTCTTAGAAAGGGGATAATCCTGACTTTCCCATTTAAAATGTTCCCTGCGAGTATTTAAAGTATCACCAAAAGAGAAAGCTTCTGGAGGAGATGGACTCCTCTGAGTCTGAATCCTCAAAAGGAGAGAAATCCTGAGAAACTTCTTCATCAACAGAAATGCTAGAAGTATTAGAACCTGAATAAGATAAAGCCTCAGGAGAGACATCCCTACCTCTTGTTGAAGGAGGAGGCTGTGAACACCTAATAAGAGTCAGAAGGTCATCAGCCATTTTAACCATTTGAGAATGAGGGGAACGAGTGGAAACTGGAGTCTGCTTCTTCACAGGCTTACGACTGGAAGATTTACCTGCAAGTCTAAAGGACTCGGGAGGCCTGGCAACTGCCAAAGTTGAAGCCGAAGTTGTTGGTAAGAGCTTGTTATCTAAACGAAGAACGGAAGTCTCGGGCACCAGAGTCAGCTTCGCGGCTCCAGATCCAGCTGAAGAAGCAACAGGCGGAAAGTCAGAAGGAAAAATGGATGCCGGTGGCCTGGGGACCCCTGAAATGGTCTCAACCGAGGCCTGCGGTTGAAAATCTGCGGGCTGCAAAGACGCCTCACTGGCTGCCACATGACTGACGACCAACCTAACATCATCCAAGGACTTGACCTTTGGAAGCCTGTCGCGGTCCTTATCTTTACGCTTCTTGGAGAAATCCGAAGCCTGAAGACCAGTGGACGCCACACTGACAAACTTAGGACAAACTCCAAAATGCTTAGCTAAAAGCTTAGCCCGACGATGAATAGTATGCAGATTAAAGGAAGCACAAAGATCACAATTAGGAACGTCATGGTCAGGGCCTAAACAAATAATACAATAGGAATGAAAATCTCTATGGGGAACCTACTTTCCACAGGTAAGACAATTATTAACCTTTTCTGACATTAATTAAGGCAAGAAAACAGGATCCCCAAAGGGGTACTTAGCTGTAGTTGACTTCAACTTTGTAGTACGACACAAAAAAGGTAAACTGCCGACCGGCACTCGTGCAAAAAATGCTTCTGCTTCGGGCTCCGAGGCAAGGAAGACTGAGGAAGTGAAGTCAGCTGCCTCCTTTAGTATCGGATACCCGGACGTCCTTTGCAACCGAATACAGCAGACATCGTTTTTACTTACCTTTGGTATTCTGGCCGATTGAGGGTTACTGGGAGGCGGATAACCCATTGGTTAGGACTGCAACAGTGAAAAACGATGAACATCTGCACTATGTTCTTCGTGTTTCACTGTTGCAGTCATCACACTTGGGTTGATTCCCAAAGCTGAGGAAGGGTGGAGGCAGTCAAGTAATAGTAGGGCTGGCTAGCAGGCCTTGTAAGACTGCTGTGGCAAATCCAGCTTTGGATTTAGAAGAGACAGGCAAGTGGTAATGCTTGGTGAAGGTGTGTACAGAACTCCAGGTTGCAGCTTTCAGGATGTCCCTGGTAGGGACTCCCCTGAGAAATGCTGTTGAGGTAGCCCTAGTGAAATGAGTTCTGATCCCCTGTGGGGTAGGTTTTCCATGGTGTTTGTAGAAGAAATGGATGCAGTGTGCTATCCATTTGGAAATGGTTTGCTTTGAAATGGCCTTGGCCTCTGTCCCTGTAGCAAAGCTGACTAGCAGCTGGTCAGATCTTCTGAAAAGCGAAGTCCTGTCAAGGTAGAACCTGTGTTGTCTGTGTATGTCAAAGAGTGCTGGATCCTTTCCCCTTTACTCTGAGGATTAGGGAAAAAGGTTGGTAAATGGATGGATTGGTTTAGAGCCACACTGGATACCACCTTGGGCATAAAAGATAGGTTAGTCCCGAGGGAAATCCTGTCAGCATGGAAAATAATGAAGGGTTCCACAGCCATTAGTGCCTGTAACTCACTCTTCTTGCTGAAGTGATGGCTAGAAGTAAGGCTGTTTTCCAAGAGAGAAATTTTAACTGTGCTGTAGCAGCAGGCTCAAAAGGGGGAAGCGTGAGCTTCTCTACTACAAAGTTAAGATCCCAGGCAGGGGTGGGAGCTCTCCTCAGGGGTCTTAAATTGTTAGCTCCTCTCGGGAACTGTTTGACCAGAGGGTGAGAAAAGAGGTGGCTCTGTATTATAATGAGCCGAGATGGCAGAGGCATGAATCTTAATAGAAGAGAAGGATAGACCTTTGTGGAGCAGCTCTGCTATGTAATCTAGGATTTGAGGTAAGGTGGGCACGACTATGTCCTTTCCTTGAGACTGGCTCCAAGAACAGTATCTTTTCCATTTTCCTGAATAGGATTTCCTAGTACTAGGCCTTCTAGCCTCAAGGATGACATACAGCAGCTTGCTTGCTGAGGGTTGCTGGTGGTGTATTCAGGGAATAATCCAGGCTGCAAGGTTCAGGGTTTGCAGCTGAGGATGCAAAATCTGTCCCTCCAGCTGGGACAGCAGGGAGGGGGTCTGATGTAGGTGCCAGGGTGGCACGGCTGTCAGACTGCGTAGGAGTGGGTACTAGTGCTGGTGGTGACAGTCAGGTGCAATGAGGATTGTCCTGTTTGATCTTGAGTAGTACTTTTGAGAGGAGGGGCAGAGGGGGAAAGGCATAAATTGAGAGAGGTTTTCCCATGTAAAGGATAGGGCATCCACTTTCCATGCTTGGCTGTGGGGATTTCTGGTGCAAAATTTGCTCAACTGATGGTTTTGGGGGAGGCAAAGAGGTCCACCTCTGGCTGTCCCCCACCTGTGGGTTAGAAGTCTGAATGAGTTGGGTTTTAGTTTCCACTCGTGTGGGTCCAGTAGTTTTCTGCTTAAGTCGTCTTTGAGTGAATTTTGTTAGCCTGGCAAGAACTGAGCTTGAAGGTGCACTTGGTTGCTCAAGGCTGTGTTCCACAGGGCCATGGCTAACCTGCAGAGTGGGTAGAAATGAGTTCCCCCCTGCTTGTTTATGTACCACATAACTGTGGTGTCTGTCTTTATCAAGAGTTGTCCTGGAAGGATAAGGTATTTGAAGCCTGTCAGAGCATTCCGTACAGCTAACATTTCTTTTTGATTGTTATGTAGGTGCATTTGTCCTGGGCTTCATTTGCTTTGAATGCATATGCCTGCCATGCGAGTCCCCCATGCATAGTCTGATGCGTCTGTTGTCAGGATTTGGGTGGCGAGGGGTTGAGTGAAAGGGAGTCCCTTGTTGTGGTTGCAAGCCTCTGCCTATCAATACGAACTCCGTCCTTAGACCAGGAGTGATAGGAATAATTGTTTCCACATCCCGAGAATGTTGGCACCAGAAACTAAGTACGACTGAAGTTTCCTCATATGCAGTCTTGCATAAGGAATTAGTAGAATGCATGAGGCCATGAACCCTAGGGCATGCAGTATTTTTCTTGCAGATAGCTAGGTTCTGGTGGCCATTAGTTTGAAGTAGTTTGTCAAATAAACCTGCTTTTCTGGAGTAAGACATGCCATCTGGGACATTGTGTTCAAGCTTGCTCACAGGAATACAATATTTTGGCTGGGCACCAGATGTGATTTATTTTTGTTGATGGTGTACTCCGGAGAAGTTAGAAGTCTCTTTACGAATGACAGGTGCTTAAGTAGCAATTCCTGACTAAATTTGAATTTTTCTGTGCCTGCAGTATGCAACGGCTGAAGCCAGGCACTTTGTGAATACCCTGGGCGCAGTAGATAAGCCAAAGGGAAATGCAGAGAACAGATGGTGTATACAGCCTGCCCTGAAACACAGATATTTCCTGCAAGATTCCCTTATGGGGATGTGCAGATCAGCTTCTTTTAGGTCTAGGGTGACCAGCCAGAAGTCCTTGGCTAGCATAGGAAGCAGCTGTTGTAGTGTAAGCATTTGGGACCACCAGGAAGGTGTTGAGAATGTACAGGTCCAGGATAGGGCGCCAAGGGCCCTCTTTTCTGGGCACCAGGAACAGTCTGGAGAAGAAACCCTGTCCTCTTTGCTCTACTGGAAGAGGCTGAATAGCCCTGACACTGAGAAGGGAAAGTACTTGCTTTTGAGCCTCTGCCCACTTGTTTGGAAGAAGGTCTGGCAAGCCGCTTGGGGTTGGCAGTGAGTGGAAGTAGAATCTGTATCTCTGGGATACAATGTTTAGGACCCATCAGTCCTGGGTAATGGACATCCAGTTTTTTGCATGAATGCAGGGTGAGTTTTCCTCCTAGGGGTGTAAGTACTTGGGCATGGCTGGGAAGGATGCTAGACAAGTCATTGTTCATTTTTTCCATAAGGGGGTGGCTTACCACTCCCTGTTTTTGAGGGTGGAACACTCCATTGTTTAGATCTGTGTCCCCTGAGACTGCAGCCTTGGTGGTCTGTTGCCCCTGGTTTTGGCTGAGAAAACCTGGTAGGGACTGAAAAGGACCAATTGTTTTGAAGGCCAATGCCTACTGAATCTAGGTGGCAGTACCTGTAAGAAATCTTTAACAGTTTGCATAGATTTAGCTTTTTCCTCCATCTTAAGAACCTCTTCTGCTTTTGTGCCAAACAAACATTCCTGGTTTAATGAGAACATCTAGTAATATTGTTTGACATGGTCTGGCAAGATTTGTTCCTTCAGCCAGGTATGCCTTCAAAGTACAGACCCAGTGACAGCAGCCCTGCAAGATGCTTCTAAGGCATCAAAACCATACTGCTAGGTATGTTTACTGACTTGGTTTGCAAAATGCGTCAACTCTTGTAAATCTTTAATTTCTGCAAAATCTGGAAGCAACAGCATTTTTTGTTTAATTAGTTCCATAATATGTTGTTGTACTTCAACATGTGAAACTGGCAATTTAAAGCCATGATGGCAAGAGTTGCAGAGGTATATACTTTCTTGCCTCATCTGTCCAAAGCCCTTGAATCTCTGTCCGAAGGTGTAAGATTATTGGCTGTAGTAGTAAATGGTCTCTGGATCCGAAGTGAGATTCTTAGATAAATTTGAGAGTCAGGTACCCTGTAGTACCTGTCAGGCTTTCTAGGAGCTGGTGGTAAAGTATCAGGAGTAAGACTGGATTCCATGAAAACATCATCTACAACATCCAGGACAGGGGATATTAGCTAGAAGCCTGTGCTGAGGCTAGTCTAAAAAATTCCCTGAGTCTCTTCTTGGACTGTGGACAGTTCTGGCATTCCCAGCACAAATGCTCTCTTAAGTTATGCAAGGTTTCACAAAAAGAAAAGTCCTCTGGAGGGGAGGCAGAGGGAATGGAATCCTCTGCATGTGAATCCTCATAGGTAGATAAGGTATGTCCTGGTAATCAGAGGGATCAGAGTCATCAGACTAATGGTCTGCTGAATCAGAAGGGAAATCAATCCTTTGTCTTTTACAGGGGAAGGCTGGCTTCCCCTCAGAGTTATAAGGTCTTCAGCCATTCTAAGCATTTGTTTCTGTGGAATGGGAGCTTGAGCATGTGCTTTGGTCAGTTTTCTAGGCATAGTGCAAACTCTGGGCCTGAGAAATTTGGTCATTTTAATCTGAAACAAAGTGGTCAGTTTAACACGATCGGAAGGTCAGAATACACCCTCAGAAGCTGGACAATGCACAGTGGCTTGGGACCCAACCAAGGTAGAGACACCCACAGGTTTCATAATCGAAGAAGCATCTCGCGGCATACCAGACTCTTAATGGGTCTCAGCAAAGGCCTGTGAATCTGCAGAAGCGGGTATCAGGGACTGCAAAGGCTCATCACTGAGTACCGGCAGACTGGCGACTAGCTTAACGGAAGCGTCTTCAGCAGTTTTGGACATATGCGGTCTGTCTTTATCCTTATGCTTTTTTGGAAGATTGTTAGTCGGATGGCTTACCGAAGCCATTTTGGAATACGGAGAATGAGAGCGAAAGAATTTGGCAACAACGATAGCCCGAAGATGAACAGTTCGGGTGTTAAACAAGGCACAAAACAGACAGTGAGGGATGTCGTGGTCTGGGCCTAAACAGGTGACGCAGTAAGAATGAAAATCTCTGAGAGGTATTTGCTTTCCACAGGCAAGACCATTGTTAACTTTTTTGACATTGGTTAGAGCAAGGAAAAAAGAATACCCAATGGGGTACTTAGCTTTAGAGGACTTCAGGTTTGAAACTCGAAAAACGAAAATTTCAGGTAGTAGCCGAACGGCACTTGCCAGCTGCTTCTGCTTCGGGTTCAGCGCGGCAAGAAAAGTTGATGTAATGGCATCGCCTGCATGTTTTATACCCATGACGACCTGACGTCATGGAAGAGGCGACAGCATCCAACACAGAAATCCCAAGACTCCGGCATTCGAGCCAACTGAGGGGGGCTACCAGCAGGCAGATAACCCAAGTGTGATGACTGCAACAGTGAAACACGAAGATCATCATTAGTACTCTCTGCAATCTTCCCTTGACAAAATGTTATTTTAGCAAAGTCAACATTCAGTGGAAGATTCTTTCTACTTTCTAAAATGTATCCATAAATAAAACACCATTTCTAGCTTATTTTATTCCTTTAGCTTGTCTACTGGCTTGTGTGTGGAGTCTGCATGTCCTATTCGCGGTGAAGTGGCCTCCGAAAGACATGCAGGAATGGGCGTGCCTTCGCTAAAGGTTGGGCGTCGGGCTGGCAACTCGGCACCATAAAAAAATCTACTGCCAATCATTAGCAGACCGGAGTTCCACTGTGGCGATCCTTAACCGGGAAAAGCCGAAAAGACAAACAGCCTGTCTAATATCTGTACAATGAAAAAACCCTGATCTAACAAGGGTAACTTGTGGTGATTGCCCTTGGACAAATGAAGGGGGAACCAGTGCTGTCTTGGCCAGTAGGGAGTCAACAGCAAGATTTTTGGCATAGAGAAATTTCCCTTTCCAGGTCATCGAGAAGGCATCTGTCGCCAGTGCCTTGGGGTCGTGTGTCCTGGTGCAGTAACCAGGAAGTTGCCTGTTTATGGAGGAGGCGAACAGGTCTATTTGAGGTATCCCCACCTGTGGACTAGATTCAGGAAAACATCTCTTTGAAGCATCCATTTCTGGTTGTTTGAGATGGTCCTGCTTAGGTGATCTGCCTGGGAGATGTGCAGGGAGGGTATGTAGGCTGCCTGTAGGGTAGTAGACCTAGTCTGCATACGAGGTATGATTTTTGTCCCTCCCTGTTTATTGAGATACTACAGGACTGTGGTGTTGTCTGTGAATACCTTGAGGATGCCTTTCTCTAGATAGGGTAGGCAGGCCTGTAGAACAAGGCAGGATTTCTCTCATTTCCCTGATGTTTATGTGGTCTAGTTTGTGTTTGTCTGTCCAGAAACCTTGTACTTTTCTCTGCCCTATAGTTGCTCCCCAGCCCAGATCTGAAGCATCTGTGTGCATAGTCAGGGGGGAGTGGATGTTTGTAGAGGAAGGTCTGGGTTCTGGGCCACCTGAGCCACCCATCTCATTTCCTGTTTCAATCAGGGAAGGAGGCAGACCCTGAACACTAGAGGATGGGAGTGCCGAATCCACACTGACCAAAGATACCACTGTAGTTTCCTCATGTGCATTTGTGCTAGGTTCAACATGGGTATGTTGGCTGCCATGTAACCCAGAAGTCTCAGAAATTACCTGATCAGTTCTGATGATTAAAGGGCAGCGAGTAGGTGGTGTGTCAGGGGCACCACCTTTTCTGCTGGTAGGAAGAACTTCATAAGGTCTGTCCGGATTCTGCAACCCAGGAAGACAATGTTCTGTGCGGGCTTCAGGTGGGATTTTGGGAAGTTTATTAGAAATCTTAGAGACTACAGGAGGAGCAGAGAGCCTGAATGTGAACAAGAAGCTTCTGCCTTCATTAGAAGGTCATCTAGGTCAGGGAATATCTGGATTCCTTTTGTCCTGCAGTATGCGATGACTGGAACCAGACATTTGGTAAATACCCTGGGAGCAGTAAAAAACCCAAAGGGCAAGGCACAGAACTGAAAATGGGATTTGCCTACGAGAAATCTGAGGTATTTCATGAAGTTGGGCTTTATAGGTATGTGAAGGTAGGCATCCTTTATGTCCAGAGTTGCCATGAACCCCTGAGGAAGGAGGAGGAGGAAAAGGGTAGGAGGAGAGCATCCTGAAGGTAGGAACTTTTAAAGGGGGGGGGGGGGTTGTGGCACGAGAGTTCTAGATTCGGCCTCCGTGGTCCTTCCTTTCTGGGTACAAAAAGATTCTGAAATAGAATTCTTTTCTTTTTGATTCTGTACGTACTTGTTCTATAGTGCCTTGTATTAGTAGGGTTTGCAGAACCTATCGGAGGAGGGGTAATTGACTGGTGGGTGGCTGGGGTATGCCCAGCCTTGTTGGGTGAGGGTGATCCAGGACATAGTAACCCGTTCTGTATGATGGACAGAACCCACTTGTCTGAAGTAATGAGTGACCACGCAGGGAGACAGAGAGACGGTCAGACAGGGGAAGGGATATGGGGGGGGGGTTGAAAGGTTGGCAGGCAGTCGGACACCACCTACCTTATCTGGAAAGGGAGGCCTTTGGCTGGACGACGGAGAATCTGTAGTTGGAGGGGGCTGTCTTCTAAGGGGTATTCAAGACCGGGGGGGGGGGACTGTAGGCCTGGAGGCATTCCAGATTGAGTCTTAGCCAGGTAGTCCCTATACAACTTGAAGATGGGTGAGACTAGGAGGTGTTTTAGGTCCTGTAGTTCTTTTCCTTTTTGTTGCAGGAACTTAAACAGGTTGCCGCTTTTTCATCAAAAAAGGCACAGTGACCCAAAGGTGCATCAATAATTTTGGCCCTAAAGTCATTAAGGAGAGGCTGAAGGCACAGCCATGAGTAACTTCTTAGTGTAGAAGCTGATGCAGCTGACCTAAGGCTTCAGCTGCATCATAACAGCATCTTAAGGAGTGTCTATTCACCTGAGAGGTGAGGGCTAGCAGGGAGGTCAAGGAAGCTTTGGCTGCACAATCTAGAATGTTAGCTAATCCCTTAGTGTCTTTGTCCAGCAGAGCTAAGGAATACTTGGTCATGTGGGCAGTTAGTGGCTCTGAATGACAGGGTAGCAAAGGTGCAAATTTTCTTTCCTAACCTCTTTAGTCTTGCTGTCCTTGTCAGCTGGGAGAATGGTAGTGGTTGGAAGAAGCTTGGAAGCCCTAACAGCAGAGATGGAGATAGTGGCTGGATCAGCAGGAGGGCAATTAATCAAAGTTTTCTGTCTCAGGGACTTTGTAGAGTCTATCTGCTCTCTATGGGGCTGGAGGATGGGAGGCTGGGTTGATGGAAGCAGAAGCAAAAGCATCCAGGAAGGCCAGCTGAATAGAGGGATAGCAGAAGGACTAGGGGAGTCCATTTGTATCAGGTCGGCAAACCTCTTCTGCCCTTCAGTCATATGAGGATTCCCACATAAAGTGGTCTTTCATCTTAGTGACAGTTTCCCCAAAGGTTAAAGCCTCTTTAGGGGAGTCAGGTTCAATAGAGCCTTCCTCCGGAGATCCATATCCCAGGGAGGAAGAGATCTGAGTGGAGTAAGAGAGGGAATCCTCTAAGGAATCAGACAGTTCTTCCTCCTCCTGTTGTTCTACCCTTCTTTCAGGAATTAGAGGTCTAGGAATTAGGAGGGGAGGAGGAGTGCGAAGGGTATCTATGGCAGTACGCCTACGGGCCATAAAGGCATTAAACAAATTCTGGCTGAAGGCCTGCCAAATCGGGCATGCTTTCAGTAGCAGATGTCTTGTTTTCTGTTTTTTGTCTTTAGAGGCCTTGCTGGCATCCGACTGGGAGAAGGCCTCGGGTCAGGCATAGGGATGGCGGCAGTGGAATCCGATGAGCGCAAAGTGAATGCTTGATCCCCCCAGCATCTAAGGTAGACTCCGGTGTAGCCGCTATGGACGTGTGTCTGCTCAAGATTGTGCGGCTTCCTCAGAGGTACCCACTTTATCCACACCGGCAGATGCCAAATCCTTGACCAAGCCGATGGCCACAGACTGAGGAATGGCTGGAAGAGGTGCAGCTGAAGATGTAGGCCCCCAAGGTTTTGGCCCTCTTCTTGGGTGGTAGAGATGGGGTGTTGGACGCAGCCTCCATCCCTAATGCTATTTGTTTTAAGTGGTGGTTTTCTAAGTAAAAATGTAATGCCTGTAAACGGTGATGCAAGGTCTTGGGTACAAATGATTGACAAACAGCTCAGTTATCGTGGCCGTGTTTCCTACCTAAACAAGAGAGACTGACTGTGGGTGTCTGTGGGGAATCTGCAGACTGCATTTACACTTGCCCTTTCCAGATGACACGAACAGACTATAAAAAATAACAGTAGGACTGAAAGGCTCCCCAATGGGGTACTTAACTGCATTTTTCTTGATCCGACGTCCGCGAGAAGCATGAGCACCTGGCGTACGACTGGCGGCTGAAAAGTTCTAAGAGCTGGTGCGTGCAGAAGTCACTTTTATGGCCAACGTACCGGCTGCCACGTCAGATGTCAGACGCACCTAGGACTGAAAATCTTTTGGAAACCTAGCCGGATGAACTGGAGAGGAAGATGATTAAATCCACATGTAGAATACTGCAACATTGGAATAGAAGGACATCGTCTAGGTATGGATAGATCTGTATGTCCTTGGTCCTGCAGAATGCTAGGCGGGAGTAGGCATTTTGTGAAAACTCTTGGGCATGGCAGTAAATGGAAAATGAGAGCAGGTGCTAACAAACTGGAAGTTGTTTCTGTGGTTTGGGTGTATGGGGAGGTGGAGGCAAGCCTCCTTCAGGTCTAAAATGGCCATGATAGCTTGTGGTAGTAGTAGTGGAAGCAGGGTCTGTAGAGACAAGCATTCTGAAAGAGGAGAATTTCAGATAAAGATTTAGGGCGGATAAGTCTAGGATAGGTCTCCATGGTCTATCCTTTTACTGGCACTATGAAAAGTATTGAGTAGAAATCTTTTCCTTCTTGTCCTAATGGGACGGGTTCTATGGTGCATTGAGCCCGCAGGTTCTGTATAATGTGAGGAATTAGGTGGACTTTATTTTTTGGTGGGAAAGGAAAGTACAGTTGTGTACACTTGCCATAAATGTAGATGTTCGAGTGTATTCACAGCTGCAGTCATTACATTTGGGTAATCTGCTGGCAGGTTGACCTCAGTCGGCCTGATTAACAAAGTCTTGGGTCCTGCGTCGGTTGCTGTCCCTTCTTCAATGTCGTCAGGGGTATAAAACATGCATCCGATGCCATTACATCAGTTTGTCTTGCCCCAGATGTCAGGTGCCCCCCTAATGGGGAGCAAATAGAATTAAAAACACAAAAATATACCTCCAGCCAAAAGCAAATACACCAAAAAGGCTTTTAAGCATAGTAAAAGAAAGTAGAGGTATAGCCAGAGAAATGTAAGGGGTTGAAGGGAGGGTAATCAGGACTGCAACAGTGAATACACTCAAACATCTACATTTATGGTAAGTGCACACAACTGTACTATGTTCTTAGTGTTTCACTGTTGCAGTCATTACATTTGGGTAGATTCCCAAAGCTATGGTAGGGAGGAGGGGTTTATACAGCATTAGGGCCAGCTATAAGGTCCTGCAAGACAGCAGTGGCAAAGCCAGCTCTGGATTTAGAGAAAATTGGTAAATGATAATGCTTGGTGAAAGTATGTACAGAACTCCAGGTAGCAGCTTCTAGAATATCCCTGGTAGGAACACCTCTGAGAAAGGCTGCAGAAGTAGATGTACCCCTGGTGGAGTGAGATCTGATCCCCTGGGGGATAGGTTTTCCATAGTGCTTATAGCAGAAATTAATGCAATGGCTTATCTATTTAGAAATGGTTTGTTTTGAAATAGCCTTCCCCTCTGCACCTGCAGCAAATGCTACCAGCAATTGTTCAGATTTACTTTGAGATTTAGTCCTGTCCAAGTAGAAACTAAGTTGTCTGTGTACATCCAAGGAATGCAGAATCCGTTCCCCTTTGTTCTGTGGACTGGAAAAGAAGGTTGGCAAATGAATGGACTGATTAAGAGCCACACTGGAAACCACCTGGGGATGAAGGATGGATTGGTCCTCAGAGATGCCCTCTCGGCATGAAAGATGATGAAAGGCTCCACTGCCATAAGGGCCTGTAATTCAGATATCCTTCTAGCTGAAGTGATTGCTAAAAAGAAGGCTGTTTTCCAAGAAAGAAATTTTAAGTCTGCAGTAGCAGCTGGCTCGAAAGGCGGTAGAGTGAGCTTTTCCAAAATAAAGTTAAGGTCCCAGGCAGGGGTAAGAGCTCTCCTGGGTGGTCTCAAGTTCTTTGCCCCTCTGGAATACTGCTTGAGCACGGGATGAGAGAAGAGGAGTGGTTCTGTGTTATAGTGAGCTGAAGCATAGATTTTAATAGAGGAAAGACAGGCTCTTGTGAAGCATCTCAGTTAAGTATTGCAAAATCTGAGGTAAATTGGGTGCTGCTGTGCTCATCCCTAAATATTGGTTCCAGGCACAGAATCCTTTCCATTTGTCAGCATAAGATTTTTTAGTAGGTCTTCTCGCTTCCAAGATGACATCCATCACAGATTTGCTGAGGGATGATAAGGGTGAATTTAAGTGATTAGCCAGGCTGCAAGATTCAATGACGGAAGCTGAGGGTGCAGAATTTGGTTTTCCTGCTGAGACAGCAAGGAAGGGGTCTGAGGCAGGTGCCATGGAGATATTTGTGACACACTGCGCAGGAGTGGGTACCAGTGTTGGCGTGGCCAGCCTGGAGCAATCAAAATCATTCTTGGTTTGTCCTGTTTGACTTTTAGTTGAACTTTGGAGAGCAGAGGCAGAGGGGAAAAGGCGTAGACTAATAGTTTTTTCCAGCTGAAGGACAGAGCATCCACTTTCCAAGCTTCTTTGTGGGGAGTCCTTGTTGTCCAACTAGTAGTTTTGGGGGGGAGGCAAATAGATCTATGTTTGGGCTCCCCCATTTGCTTGTCAACATGTTGAAAATCCGTGGTTCCAGTTTCCACTCGTGTGGGTGCATGAGATTTCTGCTTAGTCCATCTGCCAGTGCATTCAATTTTCCTGGCAGGAATTCAGCATGTAGGTGCACTTGGTAGCTCAAGGCTGTGTTCCACAATGCCATGGCTAGTCTGCAGAAAGGGTAAGAATGTGTACCCCCTGCTTGTTTATGTATCACATAACCGTGGTGGTGTCCGTCTTTACCATTAGTTGTCCTTAAAGAATGAAGTCCTTGAAGGCTGTTAGAGCATTCTGTACAGCTAACATTTCTTTTTGATCAATATGTAGGTGCACTTGATTTGGGTTCCATTTGCCCTGAATGCACTTTCCCGCCAAGTGAGCCCCCCATGCATACTCTGATGCATCTGTAGTTAGGGTTTGGGCGGCAGGGGGAAGTGTGAATGGCAGCCTCTTGTTTTGGTGGCAGGCCTCCGCCCACCATAGGAATTACAGGTGTAGGCAAGGTATGATAGGAATCATTGTTTCCAGACTGTGACAATGTTGACTCCATAGACTTTTTAAGTACAACTGTAGTTTCCTCATATGCAGTCTTGCATATGGAATTGGAAGAATGCAGGAGGCCATGAACCCCAAGGCTTGTAGTATTTGTCTTGCAGATAGCAAGGTTTTTGTGGACACTTGTTTGAAGTTACCAACTGAATTTGCTTCTCTGGTGTGAGGAAAGCCATCTGGGCAGTTGTACTCAAGCTTGCACCCAGGAATGTAATCTGTTGAGAGGGTACCAGTTGTGATTTCTTTTCGTTTATGGTGTACCCCAGAGAAGTTAGCACCCTTTTTACAAATGCCAGATGATTTAGAAGTACGCCCTGGTTTTCTGCCTGAATTAGACAATCATCCACGTATGGATATATTTGAATATTTCTTTGCCTGCAAAATGCAATAACTGGAGCCATGCACTTTGTGAATACCCTGGGCGCAGTAGACAAACCAAAAGGCAGTGCAGAGAACTGATAATGCAAGTAGCCTGCTTTGAAGGATAGGTATCGTCTGCAAGATTCCCTGATTGGGATGTGCAGGTATGCTTGAGTTGCCAAAAAGGAATCTTTGCCTAGCACAGGAAGTAACTGAAGAGTCAGCATCTTGAATTTTCAAATGTCCAGAAAGGTGTTTAGAGTAGACAGGTCCAGAATTGGACATGAGTTGTTTTTTCTGGGTACGAGAAAAAGCCTGGAATAGAAACCTTGTCCCTTTTCCTCTTCTGGTACTAGTTAAATAGCCCCCCATGTTTAAGAGGGAAAGTAATGGTTTTTGAGCCTCTGCCCACTGATTTGGGGGCAGGTCTGGCCACTCGTTTGGTGTTGGTAACATGTGGAAATTAAATCTGTATCCCTGGGACACTATATTTAAAACCCATTTGTCCTGGGTTAAGAGTTCCCAGTTCTCTGCATGAAGAGCAATCTTTCCCCGCAAAGGGGTGACTAAAAGGTAAGTGCTTGGTAATTTTAAAATTAAGTCATTGAGACTGTTTACCATAGGGGGTGTCTTGTTATTTCCAGAATTGGAAGTGGAGGCCCCCATTACTTAGTTCTGAGAGTCCCCTGGGACTTAAACCTGGTGCTTTTGGTGTGTCTGGGTTTGGCTTGAGAGGATCTGGAAAAAGCTGTAAAGGACCAATTCTTAGTAGGCCAGTGCCTACTAAATCTTGGAGGTTGCACTTGTAAGAAATCTTCTAACAGTTTGCATGGATTTAGCTTCATCTTCCATCTTTTTTAGAACTTTTTCAGCCTTATTGCCAAACAGGCGGTCCTGATTTAAAGGAGCATCCAACAATTTTGCTTTAACATGATCAAGCAAAGATTGCTCCTTAAGCCAAGCGTACCTTCTAAGCACAGACCCAGTAACAGCAGCCCTGCAGGAGGCCTCTAAAGAATCAAAACCACATTTCAAAGTATGTTTTCCAACTTGTTCAGCAGAATGCAATAAATCCTGTAAATCTTTATTTTCCACACAGTCAGGAATCATTTTCTGTTTAAGCAGTCCAATATTATGCTGTTGATATTTTAACATATGAAATTGGCAGTTTAAAGCCCTGATTGCCAAGGTTGCAGAAGTATAAACCTTCTTAACCCCATCTATCCAGTGCCCTGGAGTCTCTATCAGAAGGGGTAGGATTTTTAGCAGTAGAAGCCTTAATGCCCTTGGGCCCCTGAGAAATGGTGGATCGGCAACAGAATTCTTGAAAAGGAACTTGAGGGACTCAGGAACCCTGTAGTATCTGTCAGGTTTACTAGGAGCCAAAGGCAGGGAATCAGGGGCCATACTGGATTCCGAAAACACAATCAATAATGTCTAGTAAAGGAGGTATAGCCAAAGGCCTATGCTGAGGTAGAAGAAGGAATTCCCTAAGCCTCTTTTTTGAATCAGAAAATTCCTGACTTTCCCAGTGGAAATGCTCCCTTAAGATATGTAAAGTTTCCCAAAAGAAAAATCCTCAGGAGGGGAAACAGAGGGAATGGAATCCTCTACATCAGAATCCTCAAAAGTAGGTATGGACAAATCCAGGCCATTAGAAGAGTCAGAAGAAACAGAAATCTGATCAGAAGATTCATAATCAAGCTCAGCCCTAGGTCTCAGAGGGGGGGTTGACTACCCCTGATTAGAGTAATTAGATCTTCAGCCATTTTGATCATTTGTTTTTTAGGCATAGGGGCATGAACATGTGGCCTGGGCGTTGTTTTTGTAGCTCTAGATCGAGACTTAGGCCTTAGTAATGAAGGTGGAGACAGTTTAATATGCAAGTCTGTAGGCCTGAATACACCCTCAGAAGCCGGTGCCTGCACAGCGGCCCCGGACCCACCCAAGGTAGAAACATCTGCGGGTTCCATAGGTGAAGCATCTCGCGCCATTACGGACTCTGAATGGGTCTCAGTAGAGGCCTGCTAATCAGAAGTAGCGGGTATCAGGGGCTGCGAAAGCACCTCACTGAGTACCGGCAAACTGGTGACTGGCTTAGAAGCGTCATCGGCAGTTCTGGACCTTGGCGGCCTGTCTCTGTCTTTATCTTTGCATTTTTTCGGAATCCCAGTAGTCAGATGGCTAACAGATGACATTTCTGGATAATTAAACCAAGAACCAAAATACTTAGAGGCAAAAATGTACCGACTACAGAAAGTGCACTGATTAAATAAAGCACAAAACCGACAGTAAGGTACGTCGTGGTCGGGGCCTAGGCAAGGAATACAGTACGAATGAAAATCTTTGTCAGGTATTTGCTTTCCACAACTAATGCAATTATTAACATTTACTGACATCGGTAAGGAGCAAGAAAAAGTTTTCCCAACAGGGTACTTAGCTTTAAGTTGAAGACTTCGGTTCTGAAACTCGAAAATGAAAATTTCAGGAGTAGGCCGATGGACACTTGCGAACTGCTTCTGCTTTGGGCACGGCACGGCAAGAAAGACTGATGTAATGGCGTCGGATGCATGTTTTATACCCCTGATGACTTGACGTCATGGAAGAAGGGACAGCAACCGACGCAGGACCCAAGACTTTGTTAATCAGGCCAACTGAAGGCATCCTGCCAGCAGATTACCCAAATGTAATGACTGCAACAGTGAAACACGAAGAAAGTACAGTTTTGTACCTACCATAAATGTAGATGTCCGAGAGATATGCATCTGCAGTCCTAACAAATGGGTTGTCCTGCCTCAGGCAGCCCTTCGGTCGGCCGGATTCCAAAGTCTGGGTCTGGCCTCGGCTGATGTCGCACTTCACCCGACGTCATAGCTGCTGTGAATTGGGTATAAAGGCATCAGCCGACGCCATTTTCCACAGTGTTTCTTGCCCCAGATGCCAGGTGCCCTCTAGGAAGGCTAAATTTGGATAAATGTAAATGATTCCAAACAGTAGAGAACAAACAAAAATAAACATGTATATACATATATACAAACAAATACACCAAAATAGATTCCCCCAGCTAGCTACAAGATGGGCAAATACCCTAGGAGTACCACAGAGGGGAAGGAGGGTGGGTAATCCTGACTGCAGATGCATACCTCGGACATCTACATTTATGGTAGGTACAAAACTGTACTATGTCCTTCAAGGATGCATCTGCAGTCCTAACAAATGGGTAGATTACCATAGCCAAACTGGGGGAGGAGGCACTAAGATGATTATGGTGTAGTTAAGATCCCTTGCAAAACAGCAGTTGCAAAACCTGCTTGGGATCTGGAGTATAAAGGTAGATTATAATGCTTGGCAAATGTATGCACGGAGCTCCAAGTAGCAGCTTCTAAAATGTCTTTGGTAGCCACTCCTGAAGAAAGCGTAGTAGTGGCTGTAGCCCTTGTGGAGTGAGGTCTGATGTCTTTTGGAGTTGTCTTTCCATGAAAAGAGTAACAAAATCTAATGCAATTTCCTATCCATTTTGAGATTGTCTGTTTTGAAATTGCTTTTCCTTCCATTCCTGTTGCATATGCTACCAGAAGCTGGTCAGTTTTTCTATTGTTCTTGGTTCTGTCCAGATAGTAGCAATTGCCTGTGCACATCCAAGGTATGTAGTAGTCTTTCCCCTGTTCTGTGGGTTGGGGAAGAATGTTGGTAGGTGGATTGCTTGGTTCAATGATACCCTGGAGACCACTTTTGGCATAAAAGTAGGGTTAGTTCTCAAGGACACTCTATCCTGATGGAAGATAAGGAAGGGCTGTACTGCCATTAATGCCTGTAATTCAGAAACCCTTCTTGCTGAAGTGATTGCAAGCAGGAAAGCAGTTTTCCAAGATAAGAACTGTAATTCTGCTGTTGCTGCTGGTTCGAAAGGGGGAAGTGTTAACTTTTCCAGCACAAAGTTAAGGTCCCATGTAGGCAAAGGTGGCTTCCTTGGAGGCTTTACATTCTTAATTCCTCTCATGAACTGCCTGAGTAGAGGATGAGAGAAGACTGGAGGATCCATGTTGTATTCTGCTGAAATTGCTGATGCATGAATCTTAATGGAGGAGTAAGACAGGCCATTGTGGAAAAGTTCTGCTAAATGTTCCAGGATGTTAGCTATGTTTGCTAATGATACATTTTCTCCTTTTGCTGCACTCCAAATGAGGTATCTTTTCCATTTGGCTGAATAAGTCTTCCTTGTGGAGGGCCTGCGAGCCTCCAGGATAATGTCTTTAACACTCTGAGATAGATCTGGGTTATTTTGTTTTATGTAATATTCCAAGCAGCTAGCTGCAGTGTTTTCAAGTTTGGATGTAGGATCTTGAAGTTGTTCTGTGGTAGCTGTAAAGGAACTAGAGGTAGAGGCCATGCGTGTGTCCGAGACATACTCCTCAGTAGCGGGTACCAATGCTGCCTCGGCCAGTCTGGAGCTATCAGGATGATCTTTGGGTGATCTTCTTTGATCTTCAGTAGCACTTTGTGCATCAAAGGAAGAGGTGGGAATGCATATGCTGTCAGGTTTTCCCAACTGAAGGAGAGGGAGTCCACCTTCCAAGCAAGTGGGTGGTATGTCCTTGTGCAGAATTTCCTCAATTGGTGGTTGTGAGGGGATGCGAACAGGTCTATTTCTGGTAGTCCCCATTTCTTTGTAATGGATTTGAAGATGTCTGGATGCAGCATCCATTCGTGGGCATCCGTGGTAGTTCTGCTTAAGGTGTCTGCTAGTATATTTTCTTTTCCTGGCACAAATATGGCCTGTAGCTGAATGTTGAGGTTTAGGGCCACATTCCACAGGTCCATTGCCATCCGGCATAGAGGATATGAGTGTGTGCCTCCTTGTTTGTTGATATACCACATGACTGTGGTGTTGTCCATCCTTATCAGCAAATGACCCTGTTGAAGAAACGGTCTGAATGTCTGAATTGCCTGTTTCACTGCCAGCATCTCTTTTTGATTTATGTGTAGGTTCAGCTGGTCTTGGGTCCATAGGCCTTGTATACACTTGTCCACCATGTGTGCCCCCCAACCGAGGTCTGAGGCGTCCGTGGTGATAGTCTGGCTTGGGTGAGGCTTGTGGAAAGGTAGTCCTCTGTTCAACTGACAGGCCTGAGCCCACCACAGGAATTCTTGCTTCAGACATGGAATTATTGGAATCTGGGCTTCTAGACTGTGCTTGTGTTGAGACCATAAATTCCTTAGGTACCATTGCAACTTCCTCATATGCAGTCTGGCATGTGGAATCAATATTATACAGGATGCCATGTAACCCAGGGCTTGCAGGACTTTCCTTGCTGTAAGCTGGTTCTGTGTTGTTAATGCCATGAAATAGAGTGGTAGCTGCTTTTGCTTTTCTGCTGTGAGAAATGCCATCTGATTTGAAGTGTCCAGTTCTGCACCCAAGAATGTTATCCTTTGGGATGCTACCAGCCTTGACTTTTTCATGTTGACTGTGTATCCCAGGGCTTGCAGTAGTTGTATAACCTTTTCCAAATCTTTTGTTAATTTGGTCTTGTTGTCCGCTTGTATTAGGCAGTCGTCCAGGTATGGATAAATCTGAATTCCCTGAAGCCTGCAATGAGCAATTACTGATGCCAGGCAGTTCGTGAATACTCTGGGCGCAGTAGATAAGCCAAAGGGCAATGCTGAGAATGGATAATGCTCTGATCCTGCAAGAAATCTGAGGTATCTTCTGCAATCTGGTCGTATAGGGACGTGCAGGTATGCCTTCTTGAGATCTAGAGTCACCAGCCAAGACTCCTTGCCCAGCATGGGAAGAAGTTGCTGTAGGGTCAGCATTTTGAATTTTGGAACAATGAGATATGTGTTCAGAGCGGACAGGTCGAGAATAGGTCTCCAGTGGTTTTCTTTCCTTGGTACCAGGAAAAGTCTGGAGTAAAATCCTTGTCCTTGTTCCATAGACGGTACCTTTTCTATAGCTCTCATCCTTAGTAAGTGGTTGATTTGTCCTAGAGCGTTTGTTTTTTGGTTTGGTGGTAGGTTTGGCATTCCTCTCTTTTGGTAGAGTGTGGAAGTGAAACCTGTAGCCTTTGTCTATTGTCTGTAAAATCCATTTGTCTCCTGTAATATAATGCCAGTTTACGGAAAATAAGGCTAGCTTTCCGCCTAAGGGTGCTTCCAGTTGCTCCCTGGTAGGCGGTATCAGAGTCAAGTCATTGTGTCTGTCCTGTGGAAGTGGTAGTAGCTGGATCTGTGGCAGTACTTCTCTGGTTGTTAGGCTGCCACTGACGTCCCCTGTAGGCACCTCTGGATTGGTCTCTGCCTCTTGGGCGCCTATTTCTGCCCCTCTGTGCTCTGGAGGTGTCTGGAAAGGACCAATTCTTCGAAGGCCAATTTCTACTAAACCTCGGAGGCTGGACCTGTAAGAAATCCTTGACTGTTTGGACAGATTTTGCTTTTTCTTCCACCTTCTTTAGCACTTGCTGTGCAGGGGAGCCAAACAAACTTTGTTTCTCCATGGGAGCATCTAGGAGCTTTGACTTTACATGGTCTGGTAAGGACTGCTCTTTTAACCATGCATGCCTTCTGATCAGTGTACCAGTCATAGCTGATCTAAAGGAAGCCTCCAGTGCATCATAGCCGCATTTTAAGGAATGATTACTGACCTGCTGAGTGTTATGTACCAAATCCTGAAGGGACTTACGGTCTATAGGTTCAGGAGAGGACAGTTTTTTATTTAGCTGGTCTAACAAAAATTCCTGATACTGAATCAAGTGGAATTGACAGTTTAAGGCCCTAGCCGAAAGAGTAGCAGAAGTATAAACTTTTTTACCCCATCTCTCTAATGCCCTAGATTCTCTTTCTGAGGGGAGGGGGTTTTTGGCAGAGGCAGCTGCTACAGCTTTGGGGCCCTGTGAAATAGTTTCAGGATCTGCAATAGGAGCCTTATACAAGTGAAAGTGTGTGTCCGGTATCCTGTAATATCTGTCGGGCTTAGCAGGGGCCGGAGGTAGAGAGTCAGGGGCAGTACAAGCATCATTAAATGCATCATCCACAACTGTTAGTACTGGAGGAATAGCTAAAGGCCTGTGCTGTGGTAAATGTAAAAAGGTCCTTAGCCTTTTCCTTGAATCTGAAAAGTCCTGGCCCTGCCATTGAAATTGCTCTCTCTCAGCATGCAGGGTTTCCCCAAAAGAAAATTCCTCAGGAGGAGAGGCAGAAGGGATAGAGTCTTCTGCATCAGAGTCCTCATATGGAGAATAAGGGCCTTCTGGAGGATTTGAGTTTTCTGAATCATCCGAGGAATAATCAGTTGAAACTGGCTCAGGGGGCTCTGCTCTAGGCCTCTTCTCTGGAGGGGGTTGAGAGGCCCTGTCAGGGTGAGGTTGGGATCCCCTGATCAAGGAAATGAGATCCTCAGCAAGGCTGAGCATTTTGGAACTAGAGGTAGGCCTGTGTGAAGGAATTTTAGCAGGCAAGGCCTTAGAAGTTTTAGCTGCTTTAGCCCTGGAAAAAGCCTTGATAGACATAGATGCAGGGGGCCTAGCAGCTCCACGTGCAGGAGTAGATATGTCTAAAGGAATAGTATCTGATAAATCCTGGGAACCTGCAACAGCAGGGGAAATTTCAGTAGCAGATTCAGCCATGCTGTGTGAGGGCTCGGCTATAGGAGGTATGCTTTCGGCCGAAGGAAGAACCGTGGACTCGGTTTCAGCCGAAACCGAGACACTCGCGGTGGGCTTAACCGTGGTTTCGGCCGAAACCGCGGACCGCGAGTGTCGATCCTTTTCCTTACGCTTTTTAGCTAATTGTGAAGTCGGAGTATCCGACGGCATTTTGTAAGCAAAAGCGGAGCCGAAAAACTCCTCTGCAAACTCCGACTGACGTCTAAGTGTCCGTCGGTTGAAGGAAGCACAGGCTAGACAAGCTGCTACGTCATGGTCTGGGCCTAAGCAAGGAAGGCAGTAAGAGTGGAAATCTTTATGAGGTATTTGTTTCCCACAAGTTAAACAGTTATTTACTTTTTCTGACATCGGCTGAGGCAAGAAAGAGTCCCCAACGGGGTACTTAGCTTTTTAGAAGTCTTCGGTAGTAGTAATCTCTGGATCTGACCGACCGGCACTTGCGAACAGCTTCTGCTTCGGGCACCGTGTGGCAAGAAAGACTGAGGAAAATGGCGTTGGCTGATGCCTTTATACCCAATTCACAGCAGCTATGACGTCGGGTGAAGTGCGACATCAGCCGAGGCCAGACCCAGACTTTGGAATCCGGCCGACCGAAGGGCTGCCTGAGGCAGGACAACCCATTTGTTAGGACTGCAGATGCATCCTTGAAGGACATCATCAGATTTATGACACTGCACACTATTTATTTGGAATCTATGGATATCTGGCGCCGTTACTTAGATGTTGGAAAGTATGGTGCTTGGACATAGAATATCTTTTGGAATTTGTAGATCTTAATGAGAATAAATGGAGACTCCATTTTACACTTAAATTTGACTCCACACATCACTTTTTTGGATGTGGATATACAAAGTACAGTTGTGTACACTTACAATAAATGCAGATGTTAGAGTGTATTCATTGTTGCAGTCATCACATTTGGGTTATCTGCCTACAGATAAGCCCTCAGCCGGCCTGAATACCAGAGTCTTGGATTCCAGTGTCGAATGCAGTCTCTTCTTCCATGACGTCAGGTCGCCAGGGGTATAAAATATGCAGCTGACGCTATTACATTAGCTTTTCGTGCCCTAGATATCAGGTACCCCCACAAAGGGAAGCAATTATATGTTATGGCACACCTCCATCAAAAACCAAGTACACCAGAAAAGTTAAATACACCAAACAATAAGGAAAGGTAGAACCAAGAGAAGTCAGGAGGGCTGGAGGGAGGGTAACCAGGACTGCAACAGTGAATACACTTGAATATCCACATTTATGGTAAGTGTACACAACTGTACTATGTTCTTTGTGTTTCACTGTTGCAGTCATCACATTTGGGTTGATTGCCAAAGCTATGGAAGGGAGGAGGAAGTTAGGAGAGCATTACTGCCAGCTATTAAGCCCTGCAAGACTGCAGTGGCAAAACCATCTCTGGATTTAGAAAAAATAGGCATGTGGTAATGCTTGGTGAAGGCATGTACTGAGCTCCAGGTAGCAGCTTCTAGGATGCCCCTGGTAGGGACTCCTCTGAGAAAAGCTGTAGAGGTAGATGCAGCCCTGGTGAAATGTGATCTTATCCCATGAGGGGTAGGTTTTCCATGGTGCTTGTAGCGGAAATGAATGCAATGGGCTATCGATTTAGAAATGGTTTGCTTTGAAATGGCCTTCCCCTCTGCCCCTGCAGCAAAGCCAACTAGCAGCTGTTCAGATTTTCTGAGAGGCTTAGTCCTGTCGAAAAAAAATCTAAGTTATCTGTGCACGTCCAAAGAGTGCAGTATTCGTTCTTCTTTGTTTTGTGGATTAGGGAAAAAAGTAGGCAAATGAATGGACTGATTAAGGGCCACACTAGACACCACCTTGGGCATAAAGGACGGATTGGTCCTAAGGGAAACCCTGTCTGAATGGAAGATAATGAAGGGTTCCACTGCCATGAGGGCCTGTAATTCAGACACTCTTCTTGCTGAAGTGATGGCTAGAAGGAAAGCTGTTTTCCAAGAAAGGAATTTACACTCTGCAGTCGCAGCTGGATCAAATGGAGGGAGAGAGAGCTTTTCCAATACAAAGTTAAGGTCCCAGGCTGGAGTAGGGGCTCTCCTGGGGGGGGGGGGGTCTTACATTTTTGGCCCCTCTAAGGAATTGCTTTAGCAGGGGGTGAGAGAAGAGGGGTGGCTCAGTATTATGTGCTGAAATGGCAGAGGCATGAATTTTAATTGAGAAGGAAAGGACCTTGTGGAGCACTTCTGTTAAGTACTGAAGAATACGAGTTAAGCTGGGCACCGTTGTGCCCATCCCCCTGAGTCTGGCTCCAGGAACAGTATCTTTTCCACTTTTCAGCATAGGATTTTCTAGTACTAGGCATCCTTGCGCATCCAGAATGACATCCAGCACCTGCTTACTGAGGGATGCTATTGGAGAGCTCTAGGAATTAACCAGGCTGCAAGGTTCAGGGTTTGAAGCTGAGGGTGCAGAATCTGGCCTGCCTGCTGGGACAGCAGGAAAGGGGTCTGAGGCAGGTGCCATGATTCCAGCAGTGTCATACTGCGCAAGAGGGGGTACCAGTGCTGGCGTGGCCAGTCTGGTGCAATCAGTACTGTCCTTGGCTTGTCCTGTTTGATCTTTTGCAGAATCTTCGAGAGGAGAGGCAGAGGGGGAAAGGCATAAACCGAGAGGCTTTCCCAGGTAAAGGACAGGGCATCCACTTTTCAAGCTTGACTGTGGGAAGTCATTGTGTAGAATTTGTCCAATTGGTAGTTCTGAGGGGAGGCAAACCGGTCTATCTCTGGAGTCCCCCATTTGTTCCTCAAGAGGTTGAATATTTTTGGTTCCAGTTTCCATTCGTGTGGGTCTGAGATTTCTGCTTAGGTCGTCTGCCAGTGAATTTAGCTTGCCTGGCAGGAATTGAGCTTGCAGGTGCACTTGGTAGCGCAAAACTGTGTTCCACAGAGCCATGGCTAAGCTGCAGAGAGGGTATGAGTGGGTTCCTCCCCTGCTTGTTTATGTACCACATAACTGTGGTATTGTCTGTCTTTACCAATAATTGTCCTGGAAGAATGTGGTCTTTGAAGGCTGTCAGGGAATTCTGTACAGCTAACATTTCTTTTTGGTTGATATGTAGGTGCATCTGTTTCGGGTTCCATTTGCCCTGAATGCACTGCCCTGCCAAGTGAGCCCCGCATGCATAGTCTGATGCATCTGTTGTAGGGTTTGGGCGGCAGGGGGTGGAGTGAAAGGGAACCCCTTGTTGTGGTAGCAGGCCTCTGCCCACTAACGGAACTTTGTCTTTATACAAGGAATGATAGGAATCATGGATTCCAGGTCCTGAGAATGTTGACACCATAGGCTTTTTAGATACCATTGTAGTTTCCTCATATGCAGTCTTGCAAATGGAAGTAGTAGAATGCAAGAGGCCATGAACCCCAGGGTTTGCAGAATTTTCCTTGCAGATAGCTGGGTCTTTGCAGCCGATAGTTTGAATAGTTTGAAGTCGGCTGTCAAACTTGTTTCTCTGGAGTGAGTAAAGCCATCTGGGAAGCTGTATTCAAGCTTGCTCCCTGGAATACAATCTGTTGGCAGGGTACTAGGTGAGACTTCTTTTCGTTTATGGTGTACCCCAGTGAGGTAAGAGTTTCTTTACGAATGCCAGATGTTTTAATAGCAAGTTCTGGCTTACTGCCTGAATCAGACAATCGCCCAAGTATGGGTATATTTGAATACTTCTCTGCCTGCAAAATGCAATGGCTGGAGCTAAACACTTTGTGAATACCCTGGGCGCAGTAGATAAGCCAAAGGGAAGTGCAGAGAACTGATAAGGGCATGGAGCCTGCCCTGAAGCGTAGGTATTTCCTGCAAGATTCCCTTATTGGAATATGCAGGTAAGCTTCCTTTTTGTCTAAGGTTGCCAACCAGGCACCTTTGCCTAGCATAGGAAGCAGCTGTTGAAGTGCTAACATTTTGAATTTTGGGATTACCAGAAAGGTGTTTAGAATAGAGAGGTCCAGGATAGGACGCCAGGAGCTGTCTTTTCTGGGTACCAGGAAAAGTCCTGAATAAAAACATTGCCCCCTTTGTTCTTCTGGGACAGGTTGAATAGCCCTGATACTTAGAAGAGAGAGAACCTGCTGTTGGGGCCTCCGCCCACTGATTTGGGGGTAGGTCTGGCCAACCGTTTGGGGTTGGTAGGGTGTGGAAGTGGAATCTGTATCCTTGGGAAACTATATTCAAAACCCATTTGTCCTGGATAATGAGTTCCCAGTTTTTTGCATGCAGGGTGAGTTTTCCTCCTAAGGGGGCAAGCAGTTGAGCAGGGCTTGGAAGGGTTAAGGTTAAGTCATTGTGCCATTTTTCTGTAGGGGGGTGGCTTACTACTCCCTGCTTTGGAAGTGGGGAACCCCCCACTGCTTAGGACTGTGCGTAGCCAGAGACTGTAACCTAGGTGGTCTGCTGTTCCTGGGTTTGGACTGAGAAGGCCTGGAAGATACTGGAAAGGACCAATTCTTTGAAGGCAAATGCCTACTAAATCTGGGAGGCCGTACTTGTAGGAAATCTTTAACAGTTTGCATAGATTTAGCTTTTTCCTCCATCTTTCTGAGGACTTCTGCTGCTTTGTTGCCAAACAGGCGGTCTTGGTTTAAGGGAGCATCCAGTAATTTAGCTTTAACATGATCTGGCAAGTTTTCCTCCTTAAGTCAAGCATGCCTTCTAAGTACAGACCCAGTAACTGCAGCCCTGCAAGATGCTTCTAAAGAGACAAAACCAAAATGCAAAGTGTGTTTACCAACTTGTACTGCAGAATGCATTGAAATCCTGTAATTCTGTGTATTCAGCACAGTCAGGAATCAACATCATTTTCTGTTTAAGTCGTCCCATAATATGCTGCTGGTTCTTTAACATATGAAACTGGCAATTTAAAGCCCTAATGGCCAAAGTAGCAGAACTGTACACCTTCTTACCTCATCAGTCCAAGGCTCTAGAATCTCTATCAGAAGGGGTAGGATTTTTGGAAGAATCAGAAGGAAAATCAGTTCTAGGTCTCTTAGAAGGGGAAGGCTGGCTTCCTCTAATTAAGGAAATGAGGTCTTCAGCCATTCTAAGCATTTGTTTTTTAGACATATGGACCACAGCATGCGGTTTGGATGTTGGTTTTCTAGGCGTGGTGCGAGTTTTAGGCCTGGATGAAGAAGATGGCGTTAGTTTAAAATGCAAGTCTGTAGATCTGAATACACCCTCCAAAGCTGGTGCCTGCACAGCGGCTCCAGACGCATCCAAGGTAGAGACATCCACAGGTTCCATAGTCGAAGCATCATCTCGTAGCATTCTGGACTCCGAATGGGTCTCAATAGAGGACTGCAAATCTGAAGTAGCGGGTATCAGGGACTGCGAAAGCACCTCAAGGAGTACCAGCACACTGGAGATTAGCTTAATGGAAGAGTCATCGGCAGTTTTGGACTGATGCGGTCTGTCTCTGTCTTTATCCTTCATTTTTTCAGTTGATCGGTAGTCGGATGGCTTAACAAAGCCATTTCGGAGTACAGATACAGAGTACCAAAATAATTTGCTGCAAAGATAGCCCGACAACGAATAGTTCAGGGATTAAACAAGGCACAAAATCGACAACGAGGGACGTCGTGGTCTGGGTCTAAGCAAGGAATGCAGTATGAATGAAAATCTTAATGAGGTATTTGCTTTCCACAGTTAAGACAATTGTTAACTTTTATGGACATCGGTTAGAGCAAGAAAAAGGATACCCAACAGGGTACTTGGCTTTTTTGAAGACTTCGTTCTGAAACTCTAAAATGAAAATTTCAGGAGTCTGCCAACCGACACTTGCAAACTGCTTCGGGCATCGCACGGCAAGAAAGACTGGGGTAATGGCGTCGGCTGCATGTTTTATACTCCTGACGTCGTGGAAGAAGAGACAGCATCCAACGCAGGAATCCAAGACTCTGGTATTCAGGCCGGCTGAGGGCTAACTGGATGCAGATAACATAAATGTGATGACTGCAAAGTACAGTTTTGTACCTACCATAAATGTAGATGTCCGATAGGCATGCATCTGCAGTCCTTACAAATGGGTTGTCCTGTCGTCAGGCAGCCCTTCGGTCGGCCGGATTCCAAAGTCTGGGTCTGGCCTCGGCTGGTGTCGCACTTCACCCGACGTCATAGCTGCAGTTATTCGGGTATAAAGGCAACAGCCGACGCCATTTTCCTCAGTGTTTCTTGCCCCAGATGCCAGGTGCCCTCTAGGAAGGCTAAATTTGGATAAATGCAAATGGTTCCAAATAGTAGAGAGCAAACAAAAAATAAGCATGTGTGTACATATATACAAACAAATACACCATAATAGATTCCCCCAGCTAGCTACAAGATGGGCAAATACCCTAGGAGTACCACAGAGGGGAAGGAGGGAGAGTAATCCTGACTGCAGATGCATGCCTATCGGACATCTACATTTATGGTAGGTACAAAACTGTACTATGTCCTTCAAGGATGCATCTGCAGTCCTTACAAATGGGTAGAATACCATAGCCAAACTGGGGGAGGAGGAGAAATAAGATTATGGTGTAGTTAAGATCCCTTGCAAAACAGCAGTGGCAAAACCTGCTCGGGATCTGGAGTATAAAGGTAAATTATAATGCTTGGCAAATATATGCACGGAGCTCCAAGTAGCAGCCACTAAAATGTCTTTGGTAGCCACTCCTCATAAAAAAGCTGTGGTAGTGGCTGTAGCCCTTGTAGAGTGAGGCCTGATGTTTTCTGGAGTTTTCTTCCCATGGTAGGAGTAACAAAATCTAATGCAATTTCCTATCCACTTAGAGATTGTCTGTTTTGAAATTGCTTTTCCTTCCATACCTGTTGCATATGCTACCAGTAGCTGGTCAGTTTTTCTATTGCTCTTGGTCCTGTCCAGGTAGTAGCGTAATTGTCTATGTACATCCAAGGTATGCAACAGTCTTTCTCCCCTGTTCTGTGGGTTGGGGAAGAATGTAGGTAGGTGGATAGCTTGATTTAAGGATACCCTGGAGACCACCTTTGGCATAAAAGTAGGATTAGTTCTCATGGACACTATCTTGATGGAAGATCAGGAAGGGTTGTACTGCCATTAATGCCTGTAGTTCAGATACCCTTCTTGCTGAAGTGATTGCAAGCAGGAAAGCAGTTTTCCATGATAAGTACTGTAATTCTGCTGTTGCTGCTGGCTCGAAAGGAGGGAGTGTCAACTTTTCTAGCACAAAGTTCAAGTTCCATGCTGGCAATGGTGGCTTCCTAGGTGGTTTTACATTTTTAATTCCTCTCAGAAACTGTCTGAGCAGAGGATGCGAGAAGACTGGAGGATCCAAGTTGTATTCTGCTGAAATAGCTGATGCATGAATCTTAATGGAAGAATAGGACAGGCCGTTGTGGAAGAGCTCTGCCAAGTATTCCAGGATGTTAGCCATGTTTACCAGTGACACATTCTCTCCTTTTGCAGTACTCCAAATGAGATATCTTTTCCATTTTGCTGAATAATTTTTTCTTGTTGAGGGTCTGCGAGCCTCCAAGATAATGTCTTTAACCCTTGAGATAAATCTGGGTTATTTGGTCTTATGCAATGCTCCAGGCAGCCAGCTGCAGTGTTTTCAGGTTTGGTTGCAGGGTTTTGAAGTTGTTCTGTGTTAACAGCAAGGGAACTAGGGGCAGAGGCCATATTTGTTCCCGAGACATACTCCTCAGTAATGGGTACCAATGTTGCCTTGGCCAGTCTGGAGCTATCAGGATGATCCTTGGATGGTCTTCTTTGATTTTCAATAGCACCTTGTGCATCAAAGGAAGAGGTGGGAATGCATATGTTGTCAGGTTTTTCCAACTGAAAGCTAGGGAGCCCACTTTTCAAGCAAGTGGGTGGTACGTCCTTGTGCAGAATTATTTCAGTTGGTGATTGAGTGGGGATGTAAATAAGTCTATTTCTGGTAGTCCCCATTTCCCTGTAATGGTTTTGAAGATGTCCGGATACAGCATCCATTCGTGGGCATCCGTGGTGGTTCTGCTTAGGATGTCTGCTAGTATATTTTCTTTTCCTGGCACAAAAATTGCTTGTAATTGAATGTTGAAGCTCAGGGCAACATTCCAGAGGTCCATTGCCATCCGGCATAGAGGGTATGAATGTGTGCCTCCCTGTTTGTTGATGTACCACATAACTGTGGTGTTGTCCGTCCTTATCAGCAGTTGACCCTGTCGCAGAAATGGTCTGAATGCCTGAATTGCCAGTTTTACTGCCAGCATTTCCTTTTGATTTATGTGTAGGTGCAGCTGGTCTTGAGTCCATAACTGAGACCATAACTTCCTTAGGTACCACTGTAACTTTCTCATATGTAGTCTGGCATGTGGAATCAATATTATGCAGGATGCCATGTAACCGAGGGCTTGCAGGACTTTTCTTGCTGTTAGCTGGTTCTGCTTTGTTAATGCCATGAAGTAGAGAAGAAGTTGCTCCTGTTTTTCTACTGTCAGGAATGCCATTTGCTTTGATGTGTCTAGATCTGCACCCAAGAAGGTTATCCTTTGGGATGGTGTCAGCCTTGACTTTTTTATATTGACTGTGTATCCCAGGGCTTGTAGTAGATGAATGACCCTTTCCAAATCTTTTGTTAATTTGTTTTTGTTGTCCGCTTGTAACAGGCAGTCCAGGTAAGGGTAAATTTGAATTCCCTGAAGCCTGCAATGAGCAATTACTGATGCCAGGCATTTCGTGAATACTCTGGGCGCAATAGAGAAGCCAAAGGGCAATGCTGAGAATTGATAATGCTCTGAACCTGCAAGAAATCTGAGGTATCTTCTGCAATCTGGCCGTAAGGGGACGTGCAGGTATGCCTCCTTGAGATCTAGAGTTACCAGCCAAGACTCCTTGCCCAGCATGGGAAGAAGCTGCTGTAGGGTCAGCATTTTGAATTTTGGAACAATGAGGTATGTGTTTAAAGCGGACAGGTCGAGAATAGGTCTCCATTGGTTTTCTTTTCTTGGTACCAGGAAGAGTCTGGACTAAAATCCTTGCCCTTGTTCCATAGATGGTACCCTTTCTACAGCTCTCATCCTTAGTAAGTGAGTTATTTGTTGTAGGGCTTCTGTCTTCTGATTTGGAGGTAGGTTTGGCATTCCTCTCTTCCTTGGTAGAGTATGGAAGTGAAACCTGTAACCTTGGTCTATTGACTGTAAAATCCATTTGTCTCCTGTGATGTAATGCCAGTTTACTGAAAATAAGGCTAGCTTTCCGCCTAAGGGTGCTTCTAGTTGTTCCCTGGTAGGCGGTGCCAGAGCCAAGTCACTGTGATTGTCCTGTGGAAGTGGTGGCGGCTGGATCTGTGGCTGTACCTCGCTGGTTGTTAGCCTGCCATTGACGTCCCCTGCAGGCATCTCTGGATTGACCCCTGCCTCTTGAGCGCCTATTTCTGCCTCTCGGAGCTCTGGAGGTGTCTGGAAAGGACCAATTCTTGGAAGGCCAGTTCCTGCTAAACCTTGGAGGCTGGACCTGCAAGAAATCCTTGACTGTCTGGACAGATTTTGCTTTCTCTTCCACCTTCTTCAGCACTTGCTGTGCAGGGAGCCAAACAAATTGAGCTTATCCATGGGAGCATCTAGGAGCTTTGATTTAACATGGTCTGGTAAGGACTGCTCTTTTAACCATGCATGTCTTCTGATCACTGTGCCAGTCATGGCTGATCTAAAGGAAGCCTCCAGTGCATCATAGCCGCATTTTAAAGAATGATTACTGACCTGCTGAATGTTATGTACCATTTCCTGAACAGATTTTTTGTCTAATGGTTCATCAGAGGACAGATTTTTAGTTAACTGATCTAACATAAATTCCTCATACTGAATCATGTGGAATTGACAGTTTAAGGCTCTAGCTGAAAGAGTAGCAGAAGTGTAAACTTTTTTACCCCATCTCTCTAAGGCCCTAGATTCCCTTTCAGAGGGGAGGGGGTTTTTGGCAGAGGTAGCTGCTACAGCCTTGGGTCCCTGGGAGATAGTTTCGGGATCTGCAAGAGGAGCCTTATACAAATGATAATGTGTGTCCGGAACCCTGTAGTATCTATCGGGCTTAGCAGGGGCCGGAGGAAGAGAATCAGGAGCAGTACAAGCATCATTAAATGCATCATCCACAACAGTAAGTACAGGAGGAATGGCTAAAGGCCTATGCTGTGGCAAATGCAGAAAGGTTCTAAGCCTTTTCCTAGAGTCTGTAAAATCCTGGCCCTGCCATTGAAATTGTTCCCTCATAGCATGCAAGGTTTCCCCAAAGGAAAATTCCTCAGGAGGAGAGGCAGAAGGAATGGACTCTTCTGCATCAGAGTCCTCATAAGGAGAAAAAGGGCCCTCTGGAGGGTTAGAATTATCTGATTCATCAGAGGAGTTATCTGTAGAAACTGGCTCAGGGGGCTCTGCTCTAGGCCTCGTCTGTGGAGGTGGATGAGAGGCCCTGTCTGGGTGAGGTTGGGATCCCCGGATCAAAGAAATGAGATCCTCTGCAAGACTAAGCATTTGAGAACTAGAGCTAGGCCTGTGTGAGGGGGTCTTAGCAGGCACAGTTTTGGTAGATTTTGCTGCTTTAGCCCTGGCAAAGGCCTTAATCGACATAGATGCAGGAGGCCTAGCAGCTCCACGTGCAGGGATAGAAATATCCAAGGGGATAGTATCAGATAAATTCTGTGAACCTGCAAGAGCGGGTGGTATTTCAGAAGCCGATTCCACCATGCTGGATGAGGCCTCGGTAGGAGGAACGCTTTCAGCCGAAGGAAGAATCGTGGACTCTGTTTCAGCCGAAACCGAGACACTCGCGGTTGGCTTAACCACGGTTTCGGCCGAAACCGCGGACCGCGAGTGTCGGTCCTTTTCCTTGCGCTTTTTAGAAATTTGCATAGTCGGAGGATCCAACGGCATAATGTAAGCAAAATCGGAGCCGAAAAACTCCTCAGCAAATTCCGACCGCCGTCTAAGCGTCCGCCGGTTGAAAGAAGCACAGGCTAGACAAGCTGCTACGTCGTGGTCTGGGCCTAGACAAGGTAAGCAGTAAGAGTGGAAATCTTTATGAGGTATTTGTTTCCCACAAGTTAAACAGTTATTCACTTTTTCTGACATCGGCTGAGGCAAGAAAGAGTCCCCAACGGGGTACTTAGCTTTTTTGAAGTCTTCGGTAGCTGTTTTGAAGTCTTCGGTAGTAGTAATCTCTGGTTCTGACCGACCGGCACTTGCGAACAGCTTCTGCTTCGGGCGCCACGCGACAAGAAAGACTGGGGAAAATGGCGTCGGCTGTTGCCTTTATACCCGAATAACTGCAGCTATGACGTCGGGTGAAGTGCGACACCAGCCGAGGCCAGACCCAGACTTTGGAATCCGGCCGACCGAAGGGCTGCCTGATGACAGGACAACCCATTTGTAAGGACTGCAGATGCATCCTTGAAGGACATCAGTGAAACACAACGAACATCTACAGGATGATGGAACTTTAGCTACTCAAGTCCATAGGAAACATCCAGAGGTCAATACATTTCTACAGGTCAAAAGCTGTTATCCACGACATAAAATTAAACATATACCTAAAGCCCAATTCATGTGGCTGCGCAGGATTTATTCTTCGGATAAAATATTTGCCTTGCAGGAACAATTAATCACTACATTTTGCAACAGACTACATAACTATGATATTGTTCAACATGGACAGAACTGATTTACTTAAATATAAAAATAAAAAAGAAACAACATACCCAACATACTAGTAATAGGTGACTCTATAGTCAGGCACATTGATGTCCCACTCACTAGGCTGAATAAGGACAAGGTTACTGTTAGCTGCCTGTCGGGTGCCAGGATCTGCCACATAACACAAGCACTCAGGTCACTCCAGAACAAGTACAAATACGACTCTGTCATTGTCCACGTTGGTGTGAATGACCTGAGCTGTACCTCCCTGGACTACATGAAGAGAGACATGGAAGAGCTCTCTGATCACGTAGCCCAGGCCGGTTATAACTGAGTAGCATCCTGCCCTCACCTAGAATGATATCACTGTATAAAGAAAAAATTATTAATTTCAACAAATGGCTAAGTTTCTGGTGTCATTCAAAGTGGATTCAGTGTCTGTCCACCTGGGATGACATGCTCGACAAGCCATGCTGCTTCGTTAGAGGCTGCTTGCACCTGTCACCCTTAAGCTTTCGAATACTGGCCAAGGCTCTTGCCACCCCCATAGTGCCTTTTTTAGGCAAGGCTCAAAAGACAAACCCACCGCCGTAAATAGCACAAGTAATAAAAAAAAACTGAGGGCAATGCTACTCGATGCCAGAAGTCTAAACCTCAAAATGCACGCACTCGAGGCACTCCTCAGTATGGAGAAAATCGATTTATGTGCAGTAACAGAAACCTGATTTAAGGCTCCAGAAAGCACCCCAGCACTACCAGGCTACAACTCATACCATACCTTTCGGCCCCAGAACCCGGACTGAAATACAAAAGGAGGGGGTGTATCCATATTCATCAAGGATACCCACACCTCCAGGTTAGTGGCACAGCAAGATGCTTCAGAGATCATCCACGTGCAACTAACAATGGGCAAAACTGCAATTCATATTGTAGCTTCCTACAGATCACCCACCATGTCCCAGGACCAACATTCAGCATTTCTGGAAACACTGGGAAACAAATGTCCTACCAAACACCCTAATATTGGGTGATTTCAATTACTCAAACATTAACTGGGAGAACTACTCAAGTACTAACTCCCTTGCCCAACATTAATTAGAATTTATAAACTCAAACGCCCTGGATCAAGTGGTCAAAACTCCCACCAGAGGTGACAACATACTGGACCTAGTCATCATCAACATGGGCAACCAGTGTTCCACACCAGAGGTCAACCCATCGCTGGTTAGATCTGACCGTAAACAAATCACTTTGGATATCCACATTCCGCCCCCATCCCCGGACAAGGAAACCACAGTGAAAAACTTTTCAGAAGCAAACTTCACATTACTTAAGACCGAGGTAGAAAGTTTCAAAGCCCCCATGCAAAAGGATAACTCTGTCTAAGCTGCAAAATACTTTACTAATGCATTCTATGGGCACCTACAAGCATGCATGGATCGTGCTATCCCAAACAAAACCAAAAGTCACTCCTCCAAGAAAAGGAAATCAGTCTGGTGGACCCCTGCCATAAACAAGCTATATAATCAAAGGACCAACTAGTACAGAAAAGAGTAAAATCCAAAGAAGGGGAGACATCTCTGATCATTATCAGCAAGAAACTACGATCCCTCATAAAATCATCCAAGGCGAACTTCAAAAGAAAAATTGCCAAGGACGCCAAAGATAACCACAAGGCATACTTTAGCCATGTCAAAAACTGCACCATGGCTTTCTAGAGAGTCTAAACTCAAGCATGGGCTTTATGGCGTTCTTCTAAAGACCCTCAAGATCACATTAAATAGAGGCAATCCAGGAACGAAACCAAAAAAACAATTTTACAAGACAAAAAACAATACTACTGTAATTTACAGACAGTAAATCAAAATAACAATCAGAAGTTTTGGGCAGGTTTAAATAATCTACTACATCCTGGACAAACTTCAACCCCAATCCCTGCAGCTACTATTGATAAAACCCCTGAAGATGTTTCTGATAGTTTTAACCAATTCTTTACTGAGACAATTCAAGCCCTAGCTAGCCAACTACCTCCTAGCTCCCCTGGTCCTGAAAGTAGCACCCCTACAAACCTACTTGCGTTCAGCTTCCAACCAGTCGCCACTTCACTTATCCGTACCTTGATCAAAAAATTAAAACCCACTACACTTTCTGCTGATCAACTCCCTGCCGAGTACCTACAAAAATCAGCTGATGCTATTGCTTACCCCGTCTCAATACTAATCAATCGAACCATAGTAGAAGCTAAAATTCCCACCATCTGGAAAATATCCTATGTAATCCCACTTCACAAAAGAGGCAGCTCTACTGAATTCTCCAATTATAGGCCAATAGCTATACTCTCTCCACTTGCAAAGATTATGGAAAAATGTATTCATAGACAACTCATGCACCACCTAATCCAAAATCGCCTTATGGCAGACACTCAGCATGGCTTCCGTCCTCATCACAGCACTACTTCAGCCCTCCTAGCCTTTACTAACACCATAAACCATAATCGCAACAATAATTATATATCCTCAGCCCTCTTTTTGGATCTTTCCAAGGCATTCGATATGGTTGATCACCAACTTTAATCCACACCCTGCAAACATTCTGTCTAGATACTGGAGCCCTCCAATGCTTTCAATCCTACCTGAATGGTCGACAGCAGGCTGTCCTCTGGCAGAACAAACTCTCTAACCTTCTACCTAACACCCTCGGAGTACCACAAGGCTCTATACTAGGGCCCCTGCTGTTCTCCATCTTCATTAACGACCTTTATACTGTCATCCCAAAAGTCAGCTGTATCCAATATGCTGATGACTCTACTCTGATTTGCTCAGCCACATCTCCAGTAGAGTTATGGTCAGCTACCCAGACCACCTTTAATACAATAGAAAACTTGCTTTCTGAACATCGTCTGATCCTAAATCCCAAAAAAACTAAAATGCTGTTATTTTCACCAACACGTAGGTCTACCGCTTTCACCTTTACCATAAAATCAAATGATGGCACAATAATCTCCCCTGACCCATCTACAAAACTATTAGGTGTCATCATAGACAATCTCAAATTTGACCTACATGTTAACCAAACTATCAAAACCATCAATAAAAAACTAGGGCCACTTTACAGAATAAAAGCCTTCCTAACCCCTCCAGCTAAAATTGCCATAGCTCGCTCTCACCTTCTTTCAACCCTTCTGTATGCATCCCCTCTACTCTCGAATTTGAACAAGACTGTCCTTAAACTCTCAATTTGCTACAACCACATTGCCAGGTTTGCCACTGGGCTGCCTTTTAGGACACATCATTGCATTAATCTAAATCAGCTTGGTTGGCTTGAACTACCTAGCCTAATCCAGTATAACTGATTATGGCCTATAAAATCCTCTATAATCCAGACAATACTCCTGCACTTAAAAATATTATCACCCCCTATAACAATCCTAGACTGCTTCGATCCTCCAACAAACTACTAATTCAGACTAGCAAAATTAATAACACAGCCGGTGATTCTCTCTTTGCAAACTCTGTAAGTAGATCCTGGAACTCTCTTCCAGCTGATATTACCTTACTTTCCACCTTAGGTCAATTTAAAACTAGACTCAAACAACATTTGTCACTTAACTGGCTATGTCAATGTATCAAGCCTGGCTAACTCGAATGTGTAAAAATCTGTTAGCCAGTTTACTGTGTAATTTAATTTAATCCTGACTTGTGCTCAGGACTAACTGTAACCTGTGGAACTTGTTTAACTTGCTTACTTATGTAATCTCTGTAAATAGTCTGTTTGTAATATGTAATGCTGGTATTATGTAATGCTGTATCTGCTTACCCTTGGAGCTTTTCTCCCCGGGCCTCCGCTGAAAATGGACATGCATCCAGTCAGACTATCCCGGTCAACAAATGTAAAATAAAAATAAATAAATAAAAATCTAAGTGGCAATGCTCAGATCTGCTCGTAGTTAGTGCGGAATGGCACAAAATACACTGAACCGACCGATATTGCCAACATCCTGGCAGACAGGTTCAATGCAAACGTCACCCCACTCTCAACCCCAAAAGGGCCCATAACCATACCAGAAGAATGTAAAGCCCCTGAAATCACAGACACTCAGGTTAAAACAGCCCTCTCCAAAGCCAAAATCACAGCATCAATGGGACCGGATGGTGTCCCAGGCTGTGTCCTACACGAGCTCAAAGATGAACTAACCCCTCACCTAAACACACTGTTCAAACTCAGCCTCTCCACAGGCTACGTACCCATAAAGTGGCGCACAGCAACGGTTATTCCGCTCCACAAAGGTGGAGCCACAACAGACCCCGGGAACTATCGCCCTAAAAGCCTGACTAGCTGGTCTGCAAGGCTATGGAGTGCATCATCATGGAACTCCTTAACAGAGACATTGGGAACCTCCAAACACTGGACCCTAACCAGTTCGGCTTTGTTAAAGGCAGATCACGCCTCCTAAACCTGGTGGACTTCTTTGAGACAGTTACCAAGGCTATAGATGAGGGAAAGGTGGTACACAGCCTACCTATACCTCGCAAAGGACTTCAACACCATTCCCCATTCTGGTATTATAGACAAGCTCACCAGCCTGAACATAAACCCCTATGTCACAAGATGGGTTGTCAACTGGCTCACGGACAGAACCCACATGGTAAGAGTTGTGGGAGCTAGGTCCAACTCTAACCGGTTACAAGTGGAGTTCCCAAGGGCTCAGTCCTAGGACCCCCTCCTGTTCGGCATATACTTCTCAGAGGTACAGGCAAGCACAGGAGGACTATGGCTGACCAATTTCGCAGACGACTGCAAACTAGGGGCTATAATTGACTCTCTGGCTGACACAGACATTCTCCAAAAGGGTCTCACTGAGATGGATACCCGGTGTCAAAATCATGGCCTCAAGCTAAATGCCAAAAAGTGCATAGTCATACCCTTTGGAAAAAAACCCACAAACTATCACATAGGTGGTAGTCCCCTAAATACGGAAACTGTAATAAGGGATCTGGGGACCCAAGTAGATAGTATCTCTGCTTTGATGATCACATTGCCAAAGTGGTTAGAAAATCCTTTTATGTGGCCCACCTAATCACAAAAGGGTTTGCATCCAGATCAAAAGAGGTCATTGTGCCCCTCTACTCATCACACCCATTATAGAGTACAATGCCCCATTTGGGATGTACCTTACAAGACACCTGCAACAGCTGGAAAGACCACAGAAGTACCTCACCAAGAGGATCACTGGCCTCAAACAGATGCCCTATGCAGCTCGACTGAAGAAACTCCAGCTGTACTTGGTTGCATACCGCCTACTCAGAGGTGATCTCTGCCTGACATACAAGGCCATGTCCAACCCAGAATTGATGGACATGCTCCACCTAAAGAAAACCTTATCCCCTCGAGCCACACGCTCTAGGGATCTAAACCTCAGCGCAACAATAAATGGGATGTGCTGGAGGGATAGATTCCTGCCTCCCATGCTTTGGAACAAGATTCCAATTACATTAGGCAGAGCTCCTCGCTAACACTCCAAGATAAACCTTGACAAGTGGATGGGAAACAAAAGTTTACCTCTGGGATCACTTCAGTGGCTCTGCTGGACAGAGGCACAGGGAACTAATCTAAGGGGGCTGCGAAAGCCAACACATTCTGGCTAGGCTTATAAATGCCTTCGGGCAGACAGCTCAGTACCTACCTATGAAACTAAATTTGGACATTCCTTTAGGTTTATTACCAACTATGGCAGTAATACATAATTTTTGATAGAATTAATGCATAAACATTGGGGCGTATTATTGTGTGATGACATCTTGAGGTGCCTGTTCTCTTATAGAAAGGGTAGGACACTAGGTGGTTGGCTAAATCATAAAATTGACAATATGGCTGTGGGTTCACAGCAGACAATTTTTTTATGGGCAAGTACTGAGTACAATCACTGTAGTTTGTCTACATTTCTGATATTACACAGTTTACCACTCAGTACCCTCAAGGGTATCTGATATTTATGTTAGTGGCAATTATGAATCGGACTGGGTCATTTATCTAGTTTTATGTACGTCCAGCATTTTATGTAGGACAAACTTCCCGTCCATTAAAATTACGTATTTCAGAGCATCTCAGTGATGCTACATGTGGTCGCCAGTCTAATGCCATTTATAAACCAAATCAAGCATCCCATTGCCAAATTTAGGTTTCTCATTATTGACAGAATTACATTTAAAACTAAAGATAAAGTAGGCTGGCACAACATACTAAACAAGAGAGAGGGAAAAAATTGATTATTTTATTTTAAGAGCACTTTTCTCTCCTGGACTTAATGAGCATTTGTGATTCACGAATAGGGTTTGTATGCTTGTTATTTAAGGAGGAAGCAAATGTATTTGTAATTGTTGCACTGAGGAAGGCTTTTCAGCCAAAGCAGGTATGTTACCCTTTGCTCCCACTGTGGATATGTTTATCAAATAATTAAAATGAACTGTGCTGAAAATGTGTGTACTGGCTTTTTGTCTTCATTTGTGGAATTTGATTTTTGGCTGTGTACCAGGTTCATACTTGCGTGACTGTGGATGTAGCATTGTAGGGATATTAAACCCACACACAAGCCCCACAATGAGTACTACAAAATACATGACAGACCGGGCCTACATCAACCAGTCTCTGCATGTGCAATTAGGTAGTAGGGCAACTATCCTGTGTTGTGCAACACAATTACTATAGCATAGATGGGGATAGCGGTCCTTTACAAAAATACTCTGTTAATAGAGACACCATTCAACCACCCCAATTCAATAATGCAGAACCCCTTATAACCAAATGACAGATTAACCAGAACAAATGCTTGAACATAGTCTGTGCTTACATTCCACCAGGCAACAACTTAAATACCCTAGAGGATATCCTATACTGGCTATCCACTATCTATCCCAAGAAACCATAGTTCTTGGTGACTTCAATACCAACTACAACCCTGCTCCTCCAACCCCCCCAATAAACTTATCTGGGATTAACCAGACCATAACCTCTCCCACTAGTATAAACAAACCGACCAACAAAGAAAGCATCCTAGACTGGATCCCAGTTAATAACCAACCCCAACTGTACACAGCTGGCACTCCCCCTGATGACCTTAGCAACCATTTACTAACCTATATAATAAAACATAAGGCAGGAAACCCTCACTAGACCAAATATAAAACACTTAGAAACAGGAAAAACTGACACTGCTATATTCCTAAACTAACTAAAAGCAGCTGACTGGTGAAAACCAAACAATGTACCATTAGAAGAGGCCGTAGCTCACTAACACTAAATCCCTACAATGTACCATTAGAAGAGGCCGTAGCTCACTAACACTAAATCCCTACAATGTACCATTAGAAGAGGCTGTAGCTCACTAACACTAAATCCCTACAATGTACCATTAGAAGAGGCCGTAGCTCACTAACACTAAATCCCTACAATGTACCATTAGAAGAGGCTGTAGCTCACTAACACTAAATCCCTACAATGTACCATTAGAAGAGGCCGTAGCTCACTAACACTAAATCCCTACAATGTACCATTAGAAGAGGCTGTAGCTCACTAACACTAAATCCCTACAATGTACCATTAGAAGAGGCCGTAGCTCACTAACACTAAATCCCTACAATGTACCATTAGAAGAGGCCGAGCTCACTAACACTAAATCCCTACAATGTACCATTAGAAGAGGCCGTAGCTCACTAACACTAAATCCCTACAATGTACCATTAGAAGAGGCCGAGCTCACTAACACTAAATCCCTACAATGTACCATTAGAAGAGGCCGTAGCTCACTAACACTAAATCCCTACAATGTACCATTAGAAGAGGCTGTAGCTCACTAACACTAAATCCCTACAATGTACCATTAGAAGAGGCTGTAGCTCACTAACACTAAATCCCTACAATGTACCATTAGAAGAGGCCGTAGCTCACTAACACTAAATCCCTACAATGTACCATTAGAAGAGGCTGTAGCTCACTAACACTAAATCCCTACAATGTACCATTAGAAGAGGCCGTAGCTCACTAACACTAAATCCCTACAATGTACCATTAGAAGAGGCGTAGCTCACTAACACTAAATCCCTACAATGTACCATTAGAAGAGGCCGTAGCTCACTAACACTAAATCCCTACAATGTACCATTAGAAGAGGCTGTAGCTCACTAACACTAAATCCCTACAATGTACCATTAGAAGAGGCCGTAGCTCACTAACACTAAATCCCTACAATGTACCATTAGAAGAGGCTGTAGCTCACTAACACTAAATCCCTACAATGTACCATTAGAAGAGGCCGTAGCTCACTAACACTAAATCCCTACAATGTACCATTAGAAGAGGCTGTAGCTCACTAACACTAAATCCCTACAATGTACCATTAGAAGAGGCTGTAGCTCACTAACACTAAATCCCTACAATGTACCATTAGAAGAGGCCGTAGCTCACTAACACTAAATCCCTACAATGTACCATTAGAAGAGGCCGTAGCTCACTAACACTAAATCCCTGCAATGTACCATTAGAAGAGGCTGTAGCTCACTAACACTAAATCCCTACAATGTACCATTAGAAGAGGCCGTAGCTCACTAACACTAAATCCCTACAATGTACCATTAGAAGAGGCTGTAGCTCACTAACACTAAATCCCTCAGTATCCTTGATTCTCATGCTCCTGCACGTACAATAAAATCTAGATCAAACAGCACCATGGCTCACAAGAGAGACCAAATCTAAAATCAAAACTAGAAACAGAGCCTGGGCTAGCTGCAGAACAACCAAAGCCCTACTTCACCATCTAAAATACTGTCAACTCAGGAATGATACAAAAAAAATCTATTTTACTAAATAAAAAAGCTTCTACCAAAATCTCCTACAAAAACACCAAAACAACCCTCAAAAGTTCTGGGCAGGCTTAAATCAACTACTTCATCCAGGTCATTCTACCACCCCCAAGCCCGGCTAACCACACCCATAGTTCCCCAGAGACCATAGCTAACACTTACAATAACTTTTTCACTGAAACAATCCAACCCCTAGCAAATCAACTAACCCCCACAAACAAACCACACCCCTAATCTACCCACTGATCACCCCCAATTTAGCTTCCAACTGATATCCACTAGTTTTATCAAAATACATATCCCCTCCCTCTGGGAAATATCCCACATCATCCCACTCCATAAAGGTGGTAGTTCTACAGATATCCAACTACAGACCAATTGCCATTCTTTCCCCACTAGCCAAAATAATGGAGAAATGTGTACACAAGCAACTAATGCAATGCCTTACACAGAATAACTTACTATCAAACTCCCAGCATGGTTTCAGGCCATACCACAGCACCACCTCAGCTCTCCTTTCCTTTGCTAATGCCATAAACCAAACAGGAATGGCAATAGGCTATCCTCCACCCTTTCTTGACCTATCAAATCTATTTACCTCAATAAGAACATAATCCAGTGGTTCCCAGTCCTTCCTGACTGGTAGACAACAGGCAGTACTAAGGCAGGGCAAACTCTCCAGCCAGCTACCTCTCACACTTGGTGCCCCTCAAGGCTCCATACTAGGCCCACTACTCTTCTCTATTTTTATTAACAACCTTCACACTGCTATCCTTAAAGCTACCTGTATTCAATATGCAGATGATTCCACTCTGATCTGCTCAGCCACCTCCTCATCCGAACTGCAAATCCTAACCCAAACAACATTTAACACTATTGAGAACTGGCTCGCCAACCAACGCCTACTGCTGAACCCCAATAAAACTAAACTTCTACTCTTCACCCCCACTAGTAGATCTGTCACGTCTAACAATGGTACCACTATCTCCTCAAGTCAACACACCAAACTTCTAGGGGTTATTAAATACTATTTCAAATTTGACCTACAGGTCAACAAAATCATACAGACCATCAATAAGCTTTGATCACTGTATAGAAACAAGACATTTTTAAACCACTGGCTAGGACCGTAATTGCCCGGTCACACCTACTCTTTACTCTTTTATACGCCTCACCTGTACTCTCAAACCTCAACAAATCAGAACTAGGTAAGCAGTCCCATTGCTACAACCATATTGCCAAATTCACCACTGACTCCACCTACAGAACCCATCACTGCCAAAAACTGAAACAACTAGAGTGGCTAGAACTGCCCAGCTTAATTCAATCAGCTCTTAATAGTGCACAAAATTCTGTACCACTCTGAGGATACCCCCTCACTTATAAATATTATTAAGCCATATAGCAACCTGAGAACCCTACAATCAGCCAACAAACTACTGGTCCAAACCCACAGAGCTAATAGCTCTGCTGGTGAATCCTTGTTTGCCAACTTGGTTGGCAAAACCTGGAATTCGTTGACAAACTATATAACCCTACAATCCTCCAAAAGTATCCTCAAAAAAACCCTCAAACAGTATCTCAAAGTGAACTGGCTTTGCCCATGTACCAACCCTGGTTAAGTTATAAACTGAAAGCATAACCTGTAAATATCATAACATGCAACTACATCACCAAGCTCTATATCCAATCTGATGTCTTTTGCTTTTAACTGTGTCGGTCCATGAGAATTGAGAGTCCCTACTAGGGAACACTAATAAACCACTGTACATAATCACTTTGTTGTATAGTTTCTAATGTTATCTAACTTCTTGTGTCATCTATGTAAGTTTGTCTATTTGGAGCTTTTCTCGCCGGACCTCCGCTGAAAATGGACATGTATCCAGTCGGACTATCCCGGTAAACAAATGTAAAATAAATAAAACAGCATAAGAGGGCAAAGAAAAAGCAGGTTCCACAAACAGCATCTAATAAAAATAAACAATACTAAAGTCACATTAAAAACAGAAGTGCAAGTGTTGACAACACAGCACCTGAGTGCGAACTGCTGTGAACACCTGAAAGCCATCTGTGAACCAACAGTTTGACAGCACTTATGAGAAGCAGTAGGTGTAGAAACATGACTCAGCAGCTATGGAAGTAAAGCAGGCATGCAGAAATGAAATGCACAGGCAAATTAGGCAGTTATATTCCACAATCACTACAGATCAGTAGAACAGTAATGAATTGCTTCAAAACGTGATGTAAAAGGATTTTTTCATGAAAACAGACCTAAACTGACATATTGGCAAAAAACATCTGGCACAAGATGAGTTGTGCACATGCAGGAGGGTACCAACGTGATCACAGAGACAGCTCATCTCCATGAACAATTTCTGTGATGATGCTCAAGGGCTACACTTCTACGAAGGTACCTGCTGAGATGATGCTTACGCACTGCAGTACTGAGAGGTTAAGTGCAGACGAAGCCATTCGCTCCCAAAGCAAAGCATGAAAAACTTTCACCCTTTCCTTCCAAAAGCAACTGCTTCAATGGTCTGTTTTCTGCAGCATTTAACCGAAGAGATCAGAGCAGACAGGTAAACTGACAGCAGCAGAAGCATCCTAGTACACATGCTGTAATCAGAGAAGCAGCAATGTCTTTAAACACACACGCATTAAGTATTGCTTGGCCTCTCATACATGAAATTTTAGATTCTTGTAAGTCTCAAAGATGACAAAAAAATCTCTAGTATGAAATCACAGTCACTAAGCCAAACAACTAGTAATAAGCTCCAAACTGCTAGCCCCCTACAACAAATGGCTGAGCCTCTCACCTTTGGATTGGTTCCATATTCTGCAGAAGGCACTGCTATCATAGATTCCATTTCATTACCAAGCTCTGTCACAACTTTGGATTCCTTGGTCACAACAGGGTCAAGACTTCTCACAGCTGCAGGACCCGCCTTTTCTGGAACATCAGTATCAGCCTGCTGAACTTCTTTTACTTTCCTGTTTTTCATAGAACGCTCTTTCCCAATGGGACCAGGCTTATATTCCTTGCTCTCTAAAGGTCCCAAATCAGGCTAATAGAAAAAAAATGTACACGATTATTACCTGAACAAATACAATGCAATCTATGCAATTAAGTTTCAGTGAATCACTGAAAACCCTACAATAAAGCCATATTTAAGAACTACAAAGATAGGAGTACAAAATCATCATGTTTTGTTTTTATAGGTTCATAGGTTAGTACTAGGTTAATTGCCCCTTGTGGGCCATTTTAAGCCTAGCAAATTACCCCACGTGAGAATCAAACCCTGCACCTTGTGTTTGCCAGGTAAACACCTTAACCATTATGTCATCCTCCCACCCTTGCCATCCTCCCACGCTAGGGTTAAGCGCAATATCTCTGACTTAGTTGCAAATCAGTTCCTAATAATGCTGCCACATTCTGTTTACTTGGCACAGAACAAATGAACTCCAGCAGATGAAGAGAGTGTAAAGACTCCATGTTATGAGTTCTTCCTTGACTGCTATGTCAGCAAAATCAGGCTTGGCAATGGAGGGGAAATGCTGTCACTTATAACATACTGTTTAAATAGGAGTATGTTTGGAATTTCCAAATCAAAACTTGTAAATCCCATATAACTTGGCTTAACTGATGTGTATATTAACTGTGACGTACAAGAAAAAAAAAAAAAACTAGTAGAGAAAGCACAATGGACACAAGTCCTAAAGAAAAAACGTGTCCGCTCTGACAGGCACATAACCCAGTGGCCAAAGGATTCACATCCTGCTTACCTAACAGATAGACACAATGGGACACTGCAAAGTATTCAACAGTAAATCACTCAGCACTTGGCCAAATTTTAACCATCAAATGAAACAGTCATCAGTATCATATACCAAAATACCGTGGAGCCTTTTCTTGCAAAAAATCCTGAATGGCACACATCAATTCAGTGCTCTGGCAAGCCAAGCTGACTCACAAGGGAAAACACAAGACTCAAGACAGCCAAATGCAACCCTCAAAATATTGTATATAAACGAGCCATGCTAAACAAGCAATCAACTGCCAGGCAAAGAAAAACCAACACCACATTAACCAACCATCTAAACGACAAGCTCTCATTAAGGACTCAACCTGTTGCATGTTAATGAGACCTAGTTTTCCAAAAATTTGAGAAACTGCAAACAACACTCCTCATCCAACATAGAACTGCATAAACACCCCAAAGAGGATACAGTAGATCATTTTAAGAAATTAATGCAAGCATCTGAATTTCTTAATTTAAGGGGAAAAAATGATGTGTTTATATTCTGTCAGGTGTTAGGTTAAGGCCCACTCTGGGACTTACAGTTGTGTACACTTACCATAAATGCAGATGTTTGAGTGTATTCACTGTTGCAGTCATCGCATTTGGGTTATCTGCCTACAGGTAGCCTTCAGTCGGCCCGAATACCAGAGACTTGGGATTTCTGTGTCAGAAGCTGTTGCTTCTTCCATGTCAAGGGTATAAAACATGCAGCCGACGCCATTACATCAGTTTTTCTTGCCCCAGATGTCAGCAGCCTCCAAAGTAGGAAGCAATTACATGGCATGGAACACTCCCAGCAAAAAGCAAATACCAATGATGTAAAAAATTCCAAACAAAAAAGGAAAGGTAGAAGTAAAGAGAAGTCAGGTGGCTGGAGGGAGGGTAACCAGGACTGTAACAGTGAATTCACTCGAACACCTACATTTATGGTAAGTGTACACAAAGTACAGTTGTGTACACTTACCATAAATGTAGATGTTAGAGTGTATTCACTGTTGCAGTCATCACATTTAGGTTACCTGCTTGCAGCAGCCCTCAGTAGGCCTGATTAACAACGTCTTGGGTCCTACGTCGGTTGCTGTCCGTTCTCCCGTGATGTCAGGTTGTCAGGGGTATAAAACATGCAGCCGACACCATGACATCAGTTTTTCTTGCCACAGATGTCAGGTGCCCCCCTAATGGGAAGCAATTAAATCTATAAATATACAAGATTATACCGCCAACAAAAAAGCAAATACACCAAAAAGCTTTTGAGCATAGTAATGGAGAGCAGAGGTATAGCCAAGAGAAGTAAGGGGGCTGGAGGGAGGGTAACCAGGACTGCAACAGTGAATACAAACAAACATCTACATTTATGGTAAGTGTACAAAACTGTACTGTGTTCTTCGTGTTTCACAGTTGCAGTCATCACATTTGGATAGATGACCAAAGCTAAGGATGGGAGGTGGAATTTAGATAGCATTAGGGCCAGCTATAAGGCCCTTAAAGACTGCAGTGGCAAAGCCAGCTCTGGATTTAGAGAAAATTGGCAGATGGTAATGCTTGGTGAAAGTATGTACAGCATTCCAGGTAGCAGCTTCTAGGATGTCCCTGGTAGGGCCGCCTCTGAGAAAGGCTGTAGAGGTAGATGCAACCCTGGTTGAGTGGGGTCTGATCCCCTGTGAGACGGGGTTTCCATGATGCTTGTAGAAGAAATTAATGCAATGGCCTGTCCATTTGGAAATGGTTTGCTTTGAAATAGCCTACCCCTCTTGCCCCTGCAGCAAATGCCACCAGTTGTTGTTCAGATTTCTTTTGACATTTAGTCCTGTCCAAGTAGAATCTAAGTTGTCTGTGCACATCTAAGGAGTGCAGTATCCGTTCCCCTTTGTTCTGTGGATTAGGAAAGAAGGTTGGCAAATGAATGGACCAATTAAGGGCCATACTGGATACCACCTTGGCCATGAAGGAGGGATTAGTCCTGAGGGACACCCTGTCCACATGAAAGATTATGAAAGGCTCCACTGTCATAAGGGCCTGTAATTCAGATACCCTTCTAACTGAAGTGATTGCTAAAAGGAAAGCTGTTTTCCAAGAAAGCAATTTTAAGTCTGCAGTAGCGGTTGGCTTGAAAAGAGGAAGAGTGAGTTTATCCAATACAAAGTTAAGGTCCCAGGCTGGAGTTGGAGCTCTCCTGGGTGGTCGTAAATTTCTGGCCCCTCTGAGGAACTGCTTGAGCAGTGGATGAGAAAAGAGGGGAGGTTCTGAGTTATGAGCTGAAATGGTTGAGCCATGAATTTTGATGGAGGAGAAAGACAGGTCCTTGTGAAGCATCTCAGTTAAGTATTGTAAAATCTGAGGTAAATTGGGCACTGCTGTGCTCATCCCTTGAGACTGGTTCCAGGCACAGAATATTTCCATTTTTCAGCATAAGATTTTCTAGTACTAGGCCTCCTTGCCTCTAAATTGATATCCATCACTGGTTTACTGAGGGATGGTAATGGAGAGACTGGGTAATTAGCCAGGCTGCTAGGTTCAGTGCTTGAAGCTGAGGGTGCAGAATCTGGTTCTCTTGCTGAGACAACAGGGTAGGAAGTCTGAGGCAGGTGCCATGGGGCCAAAAGTGACACACTGCGCAAGAGGGGGTATCAGTGTTGGCGTGGCCAGTCTGGTGCAATCAAAATTGTCCTTGGTTTGTCTTGTTTGATCTTTAGTAGTTCTTTGGAGAGCAGAGGCAGAGGAGGAAAGGCATAAACTGATAGGTTTTTCCAGCTGAAGGACAGAGCATCCACTTTCCAAGCTTGTTTGTGGGGAGTCCTTGTGCAAAATTTGTCCAACTGATAGTTCTGGGGGAGGCAAACAGGTTTATATCTGGGCCCCCCTATTTGCTTGTCAACATGTTGAAAATCCTTGGTTCCAGTTTCCACTCGTGTGGGTCCATGAGGTTTCTGCTTAGTTCGTCTGCCAGTGTATTTAATTTTCCTGGCAGGAATTGAGCTTGTAGATGCACCTGGTAGCTTTGGGCTGGGTTCCACAATGCCATGGCTAGTCTGCAGAGGGGGTAAGAATGTGCACCCCCATGCTCGTTTATGCACCACATAACAGTGGTGTTGTCAGTCTTTACCATTAATTGTCCTGGAAGAATGTGGACCTTAAAGGCTGTCAGAGCATTCTGTACAGCTAACATTTCTTTTTGATTGATATGCAGGTGCATCTGACTTGGGTTCCATTTGCCCTGAATGCACTTCCCTGCCAGGTGAGCCCCCCACGCATAGTCTGATGCGTCTGTTAGGGTTTGGGCAGCAGGGGTAGTGTCAATAGTAGTCCCTTGTTTAGGTGGCAGGCCTCTACCCACCAAAGGAACTCTAGGCATAGGCAAGGTATGATAGGAATCATTGCTTCTAGAACCTGAGAATGTTGACACCATAGGCTTTTTAGATACCAGTGTAGTTTTCCTCATATGCAGTCTTGCATATGGAAATAGACGAATGTAGGAGGCCATGAACCCAAAGGCTTGTAGTATTTGCCTTGCAGATAGCAGGGTTTGTGTGGCCACTTGTTTGAAGTAGGGTGTCAAATGAATTTGTTTCTCTGGCGTGAGGAAAGCCATCTGGGAAGTTGTATTCAAGCTTGTTCCCAGGAATATAATTTGTTGACAGGGTACCAGGTGTGATTTCTTTTCATTTATGGTGTACCCCTGACAAGTTAGCACCCTTTGTACAAAGGCCAGATGATTCGAAAGTATGTCCTGGCTTTCTGCCTAAATTAGACAATCGTCCAGGTATGGGTATATTTTAATATTTCTTTGCCTGCAAAATGCAATGACTGGAGCTAGGCACTTCGTGAATACCCTGGGTGCAGTAGATAAGCGAAAGGGCAGTCCAGAGACCTGACAGTGCGTGTAGCCTGCCTTGAAGCGTAGGTATCTTCTGCAAGATTCCCTGATTGGGATGTGCAAGTATGTTTACTTTAAATCTAGTGTTGCCAACCAAGCATCTTTTCCAAGCATAGGGAGCAACTGGTGAAGAGTCAGCATGTTGAATTTTGGAATCACCAAAAAGGTGTTTAGAGTAGACAGGTCCAGGATAGGACACCATGAATTGTCTTTTCTGGGCACCTTGGAAATCTTGTCCCTTTTCCTCTTCTGGTACCAACTGAGTAGCCCTCATGCTTAAGAAAGTACTTGCTTTTGGGCCTCTGCCCACTGATTTGGGGCTAGATCTGGCCACCCACCTGATGTTGGTAACGTGTGGAAGTGAAATCTGTATCCCTGGGACACTATATTTAAAACCCATTTGTCCTGGGTAATGAGTTCTCAGTTCTTTGCATGAAGAGCAATCTTTCCCCCCAAAGGAGCAGTCAGTTGAGAAGTGCTTGGAAATTTTAAAAAGCAATCACTGAGACAGTTTATCATAGGGGGGAGTTTTATTACTGATATATGTGCCCCAAATAGTTGTAAAAGGAGTGGGCTGGTTTTCCTTCATGTTTCATACATTGCTGACGACTTGAAAGTTGACTTAACATTTCAATTGATGATAATTGTGTATCACTACTGCTGATGAACACTATATATAAATACTGCATCAAGATGCATTCAGCGTGGGTTGGTTTTCTGACTGGTTTTGTTCGCTTGCTGTCAGTCTGACAACTGTTCATCTCTGCTAATCTACCCTAGGTTTTGTGCACTGCCCTGTTTTACATCGGTATAGTTTTGGTAGTAATAACATTAGTTGCCAAATTGATGGCACAGCTTATAGCTTATAACATTTTTTTTGCCCCATATATATTTCCTGTTTAGTACATTTATTAGAATTATTTTGGGTTCTAAAGTGCCCCTGGCAACCATGGATTTGGAACAAATTTTACAAGGATTATGTGCCGATCGAGATGACATAGGGGTCTTTGGCATAGACCACATCTCAGGCAATGATCCAAATAATCTAATAATCCATCAGAGGGATGTGAACTGGCGTTTCAAAATCTAAGTAAGGGGGCTTAAAAGCCTCAGAGCCAATATTTGGCATATTAAACTTTTCCGTGCATATATTAAAAAGGATATGGCCCCTAGGGGTCTTAGAATACGTCTACAGCCATTGGTTGGGTAGATCTGAAGAGAGACTAACGACTGAATGGAATAAGGCATTACAACAAGCTTCTATGATGTTTGTCAATATTCTTTCTTCTCATTATGAAAGAATGATAGATATAAACCTATCGGAAGTCAAATCTGTTTGCGAAGAATGTAAAAAAATATGAATCACTCACTATATATGAAGGTTTAATTGATAAGCTGTCCAAGGATTTGGCAAACTTTGAGAAACAAAAGATAGAAAAATTAAAAAGTTTAACAGGGACATCGCAGATTACCAAAAGGGGCGTCCTTTTGAAATGCATAGATCTGTTTGATTTATGGATACAAGTCAGGGAACAGCAAGGGGCAAAACCAGAAAGAGACCTAGGTCCATTCTTAAAAATAATGACAGGTTCCTGACAAGAACATCGGGGGATGAATCCTCCTACACATACAGTGAAGATGCTCAGCCCCAGGAGTCACCAATGCGAAAAAGGTCCAACTCAGCACTCCCTTTAGAAGTGGAAAAAGGCGGCAGGGTGGCCGCAAGCATAAACATGGGAAGCAGAATAGATTCTGTGGAGGGATTGATAGAAACGTTACTAAGATAACTGATCAGGAATATAATGTGTTAAATTTGTCAGATGTTATTTTAACAACCGAACAAGAAAAAATGCTTAATAAAGGTCTTGGTTTTGTACCAAGCTTTTTCTGTAATGAGTATAACATTGTGTCTGATGTCATTAATTTCTGTCGAAATCTTAATCTTAAGATATTTTTTTCAGATGAAACAGCACAAAGCTCTCAAAGATCTACTGATTTTAAATTCCGTAAATCTCAATTCCAACCCCCCATGAATAAACACGTTTCGATTTTTCAACAATCAGTATTAAGGGATTTGCATTTTCCACATTTTGAATCACAAATTATGGGTGAAAATATCTCTGTATTGGAGAAAATGGCCTTAGAGGAATTGAGGAACAATCGGAACATAGCTATACTACCAGCAGATAGAGGAGGGGCAGTTGTGGTTTTAAACATGAACTATGTACACGAAGGTTTGGAACAATTATCATATACCAAATGTTATATGCGCATGTCTATTGATCCTACTCCCAACTTCAAAAAAGAAACAGATACCTTTTTAAATCCGAGGGTATCATTACTGCCAATACAGTTCAACATTTAACTGTGATGGACCCTCAAAAACAAATTCTGTACCTGCTTCCCAAAATTCATAAATCCATTTCTAAGCCACCTGGAAGACCAATAGTATCAGGCATAGGCTCTCTTACAGAACCACTATCCATGTTCCTGACGCAACATCTTAAGCCACTATTAACAAAGGTTAGGGCTAGGTTACAGGATACTACACAGTTCCTGCAAATTATACATGATACACAACTGGAACCACACTGATGTGTACACTAGATGTTAAGTCTTTGTATACGAGCATACCCCATTGGGCAGGATTACAGGCAATACATTACTGGTTAGAAAATTCCAATTTATACCCACCAGGACTCAACACTTTGCTTATTTGTATGGCTGAACATGTGCTCAACAAGAATGTTTTCTACTTTCAAGGGGAGTGTTATTGGCAACTTCAGGGTACTGCCATGGGGGCATCTTTTGTCCCCATATATGCAGATCTATTTATAGCGTACCTTGAAAAGTGCGTGATATACAACCCACTGCATAACATACATGGTTGAAATGGATATCTGGCATAGATAACTCGATGACTGTTGGATGGTGGGGCATGCGGATTCTGCGTACTTGCAGGAATTTGTGGAATATTTGAATAGTAACATTTGGGGTATAGTATTTACTATTACATATGATCTCAATACTATTGATTTTTTGGATGTTACGCTGTATAGGAATAATGACCATACTTTGAGTACTAAAACATACATGAAATATCCACAATATAACACCTTATTACATGCATCTAGTATGCATCCACGCCACACCATCTGCAACATATCAAAGTCTCAATTTTTGAGAATTAAACGTATTTGTTCATCCCAGACAGACCTTGGGATTGCGAAACAGGATCTACAAAACAGATTTCTAGATAGAGGTGATCACCAATCAGATATAATATCAGCTAGTATGTGGTCTGACAACCAAGATAGAAGCAAATTATTGGAATATAAGAAACGTCAACCGTTAGGTGTAGAGTCTTCATTAAGGTTTGTCACCACATTCGGTAGGAATCACAAACATTCTTGATTCTAATTGGAATATATTACTAGCAAATGATCATTTAAGAAATATCTTGGGCCCGAAATGCCAATTTTCATATAGACGGGGCAAGAATTTAAGAGCCATGTTTTCGCACTATAAACACAAGGAAAGTGGAGGTGCTATTCACAAACAGTTGACAATATCTGGGGATGAACTTGTGGGAACATTTCCATGTGGTCATTGTGCATCTTGTAATCAAGTTAGTAAATTGAAAGAGTTTACTAGTACCAATACAAGCAGGGTCTATGATATTAGAGTTTTTGGTAACTGCAGCAGTACCTGGATTATTTATTTGGCAAAGTGTCAATGCTCAGCATTTTAGGTCGGACAAACATCACGATCACTCAGAATTAGGATGGGTGAACCTAAAAGTGACATAAAAAATAAAAAGGAAACCAATGCTTTGTACAGACACACACAAACGTTAAAGCCAAGTTTATGTTTATAATCAGACAAAATAACGGGAGACAGAAGTAACCAACAAGGGTGGCACAGTATCTTGAACCACAAAGAAAAATATTGGATTCTTCACCTTGGTGCCTTATTTCCCCCTGGGTTGAATGACCACTTGTAAACTCAAAATTATCTGATACATAAGATATGATGGTTTGAACATAGCATATGTGTTAACATTGAAATAGACATGAACGTGATAATGTTTTTCATGTTGATGAGACATAATATTTGTTTGGTTTTATAAGCATTGGATCAGATATATTCAAATTATGTTCATGGTATATATCATTGTGATTAGTTAATGTCTTTAAATCATGGATCTGGTAAAGAAATGGGCCATATACAGGCAAGTTATTGCCTTTGTGACTAGTTGTTTTTTATATTTTATTGTATTAGCCATAGTAACATATGGCAATTTTGAATATTCAAAACTATACTGGTCTATATAAGTGGTAATTGGTTTTCAGTCTCTTTTACAACAGTTTAGATAGCTGTTTGTGTGTACATTTAACAAGTGTATAAGTTAGTATATTATTCACAGGGATCTTTTTTATGTTGTTCATTTATCTTATGGTTAAAATATATATGTTATTTTCTGACTGCAATATTCAGATGGTGATGACACTCGTTTCATTATTAAGGGAAACCTTAGGGTTGGACGATACCATATTACTACTGGTTGATGGTATCTTTTAATAGTAATGAGATTTTCAGGATGTCTAATGCTTTTTCACTGAGGAAGGCTACATAGCCGAAACTGGTTTGATTTGTTACATTTTGCGGCATTATATGCCTTATTAACATCCAGTCATTAATAAATATATTTATAAGCTGCACATGCCGGCCTCTGGTGTTTTAGGAGTTTTATTACTCCCAGACTTGGAAGTGGAGGCCCGCCACTGCTTAGATCTGTGTGCACTCTGGGACTGAAGCCTGGGAGCTCTGCTGGATCTGGGTTTGGTCTGAGAGGGTCTGGAAGAGGCAGGAGAGGCCCAATTCTTGGAAGGCCAATGGCTACTAAACCTTGGAGGCTGTACTTGTAAAAATTCTTTAACAGTTTGCATAGATTTAGCTTTTTCCTCCATCTTTTTAAGAACTTCTTCTGCCTTGTTGCCAAACAACCGGTCCTGGTTTAAGGGAGCATCCAGTAATTTTTGCTTTAACATGACCCGGCAAGGATTGCTCCTTAAGCCAAGCATGCCTTCTAAGTACAGACCCAGTGACAGCAGCCCTGCAAGATGCCTCTATTGAATCACAACCACATTGCAAAGTATGCTTTCCAACTTGTTCAGCTGAATGCAGTAAAATCATGTAAATCCTTATTTTCAGCACAATCAGGAATCAACATCATTTTCTGTTTAAGCAATCCAATAATATGCTGCTGACACTTTAAATATGAAACTGGCAGTTTAAAGGCCTAATGGCCAAAGTTGCAGAAGTGTATACACCTTCTTACTCCATCTATCCAGTGCCCTGGAGTCTCTATCAGAGGGGGTAGGATTTTTGGCAGTAGTAGCTTTAATGCCCTTAGGTCCCTGTGAAATGGTCTCAGGATCCACACCAGGATTTTTAAAAAGGAAATTGTGAGAGTCAGGGACCCTGTAATATCTATCAGGTTTTCTGGGAGCAGGAGGTAGAGAGTCAGGGGCCAAGCTAGATCCCAAAAAGGCATCAGCAATGTCTAGTACAGGAGGTATGGCTAAAGGCCTGTGCTGGGGCAGGAGTAAGAAATCCCTAAGCCTCTTTTTAGAATCAGAGAAATCCTGACTTTCCCACTGAAAATGCTCCCTGAGAGTATGCAAGGTTTCACCAAACGAGAAATCCTCTGGGGAGGAAGAAGAGGGAATAGAGTCTTCGGCATCAGAATCCTCACAGATAGATAACGGTAAATCTGGTAATCAGAGGAAACAAAATTCAGAATCCTGGTCAGAAGTATCATAAAAAAACTCAGTCCTAGTTCTCAGAGGGGGAAGGCTGGCTTCTCCTGATTAAATTAATAAGGTCTTCAGCCATTCTTATTTGTTTATTAGGCATAGAGGCCTGACCAAGCGGTCTGGGCGTCAGTTTTCTAGGCATGGTTCAAGTTTTAGGCCTTGAAGAAGAAGATGGCGTTGGGTTAATATACGCAAGTCAGTAGGCCTGAATACACCCTCAGAAGCCAGTGCCTGCACAGCAGCTCCGGACCCATCCAAGGTAGAGACATCCGCAGGTTCCACAGTTGAAGCATCTCGCTGCATACTGGACTCTGAATGGGTCTCAGTAGAGGCCTTCGAATCAGAAGTAGCGGGCATCAGGGACTGCGAAAGCACCTGAGTATTGGCGACTGGCTTAAGAAAAGTGTCGTCGACAGCTTTGGACCTAGGCAGCCTGTCTCTGTCATTATCTTTGCGTTTTTTCGGAATGTCGGTAGTCGGGTGGCTTACTCAAGACATATCAGGATAATTAAACCAAGCACCAAAATATTTAGAAGCGAAAATATAGCGAAAGATAGTTCGTGGTTTAAATAAGACACAAAACCGACAGCAAGGTATGTCGTGGTCAGGGCCTAGGTAAGGAATACAGTACGAATGAAAATCTTTATGATGTACTCACTTTCCACAAGACATGCAATTATTTACTTTTACTGACATCGGTTTAGAGCAAGAAAAAAGTTTCCCCAACGGGGTACTTAGCTTTTAGTTGAAGACTTGGGTTCTGAAACTCTAAAATTAAAATTTCAGGAGTCGGCCAACTGGCACTTGCAAACTGCTTCTGCTTCGGGCACCACACAGCAAGAAAGACTGATGTAATGGCGTCGGCTGCATGTTTTATACCCCTGATGACCTGACATCATGGAAGAAGGGACAGCAACCGAAGCAGGATCCAAGTCTTTGTTAATCTGACTGAGGGCTACTGCAAGCAGATAACCCAAATGTAATGACTGCAACAGTGAAACACGAACATCTGTACTATGTTCTTCGTGTTTCACTGTTGCAGTCATCACATTTGGGTTGATTCCCAAAGCCGAGGATGGGTGGAGGCAGTTAAAAAGCATTAGGGCTGGCAATCAGGCCCTGTAAAACTGCTGTGGTGAATCCAGCTCAGGATTTAGAATAGATAGACATGTGGTAATGCTTGGTGAAAGTGTGTACAGAGCTCCAGGTTGCAGCTTCCAGGGTCTCCCTGGTAGGGACTCCACTGAGAAATGCTGCAGAGGTTGAGGTAGCTCTAGTGGAATGTGTTTGGATCCCCTGTGGGGTACGTTTCCCATGGTGTTTGCAGCAGAAATATGCTGTGTGCTATCCATTTAGAAATGGTTTGCTTTGAAATGGCCTTGAGCTCTGCCCTTGCAACAAAGCCGACTAGCAGCTGGTCAGATTTTCTAAGAGGTTTAGTCCTGTCCAGATAGAACCTAAGCTGCCTGTGCACATCCAGGGAGTGCAGGATACTTTCCCCTTTATTCTGAGGATTAGGGAAAAAAGTTGGCAAATGAATGGATTGGTTTAAAGCCACACTAGATACCACCTTGGGCATAAATGATGGGTTAGTCCTAAGGGGAAACCCTGTCCGCATGGAAGATAATGAAGGGTTCCAAGGCCTTAAGGGTCTGCACTTCAGACACTCTTCTAGCTGAAGTGATGGCTAAAAGTAAAGTATAGCTGTTTTCCATGAGAGGAATTTTAACTCTGCTGTAGCAGCAGGTTCAAAGGGGGAAGTGTGAGCTTTTCCAATACAAAGTTAAGGCCCCAGGCTGGGGTGGGAGATCTCCTGGGGGGGGGGGGTCTTAATTTTTTGACTCCTCTCAGGAACTGTCTGACCAGAGGGTGAGAGAACAGAGGTGGCTCAGTATTATAATGAGCTGAGATGGCAGAGGCATTGATCTTAATTGAAGAAAGAGATATGCCTTTGTGGAGCATTTCTGTTAAGTAATTTAGTATAGGAGGTAAGCTGGGCACAGTTGTGTCCCTTCCCAGAGACTGGCTCCAGGAACAGCATCTTTTCCACTTTTCCAAATAGGATTTTCTAGTACCAGGCAACCTTGCCTCAAGAATGACATCCTGTACCTGCTTACTTAGGGGTGCTGGTAATGAGTTCAGGGAATGAGCCAGGCTGCTAGGTTCAGGGTCTGCAGCTGAGGGTGCAAAATCTGGCCCTCTTGCTGGGACAGCAGGGGAGAGGGTCTGAGGAAGGTGCCATGGTGTCACTACTGTCAGACAGCACAAAAGAGGGTACCAGTGCTGGCATGGCCAGTCTGGTGCAATCAGGATTGTCCTTGGTTTGTCCTGTTCGATCTTTAGTAGAACCTTCGAGAGGAGGGGCAGACAGGGAAAGGCAAAGATTGAGAGGCTTTCCCAGGAAAAGGACAGGGCATCCACTTTCCAAGCTTGGCTGTGGGGAGTTCTGGTGCAATATTTGCTGAATTGATAGTTCTGTGGGGAAGCAAAGAGGTCCACCTCTGGTGCCCCCCACCTGTTCCTCAAAAGCTTGAATATTCTGGGTTCCAGTTTTCACTCGTGTGTCCATGAGATTTCTGCTTTTAAATAGTCTGCCGTTGAATTTAGTTTGCCAAGCAGGAATTGAGCTCGCAGGTGCACTTGGTTGCTCAAGGCTGTGTTCCACAGAGCCATGGCTAATCTACAGAGTGGGTAGAAACGGGTTCCTCCCCTGCTTGTTTATGTACAACATAACTGTGGTGTTGTCTGTCTTTACCAATAGTTGTCCTGGAAGAATAAGACCTTTAAAGGCTGTCAGGGCATTCTGTACAGCTAACATTTCTTTTTGATTGCCCTGCCATGTGAGCCCCCATGCATAGTCTGATGAGTCTGTTAAGGTTTGGGCGGCAGGGGATAGAGTGAGAGGGAGTCCCTTGTTGTGGTTGCAGGCTTCTGCCCACCAAAGGAACTCTGTCCTTAGGCAAGGAATGATAGGAATCATTTACAGAACCTGAGAATGATGACACCAGAGACTTTTAGGTACCATTGGATTTTCTTCATATGCAGCCTTACATATGGAATTAGTAGAATTCCAGAGGCCATGAATCCTAGGGCTTGCAGTATTTTTCTTGCAGATGGCTGGGTTTGGGTGGCCAGCAGATTGAAGTAGTCTGTCAAACAAATTTGTTTTTCTGGAGTGAGGAATGCCATCTGGGAAGTTGTGTTCAAGCTTACTCCCAGGAATACAATCTATTGGCTGGGTATCAGATGTGATTTCTTTTCGTTGATTGTGTACCCCAGTGAAGTTAGACATCTCTTTACAAATGCCAGGTGCTGTAGTAGCAGTTCCTGACCATCCGCCTGAATCAGGCAATTGTTCAAGTATGGGTAAATTTGAATTCTTCTCTGCCTGCAATACCCTGAGCGCAGTAGATAAGCCAAGGTGAAGTGCACAGAACTGATGGGGCATAGAGCCTGCTCTGAAACTAAGGCATTTCGTGCAAGAATCCATTATGGGGATGTGTAGATAAGCTTTTTTAAGTCTAGGGTTGCTAGCCAGGAGTCCTTGGCTGGCATAGGAAGCAGCTGTTGGAGTTAGCATTTTGAATTATGGAACCACCAGAAAGGAACTGAGAATAGACAGATCCAGGATATGACACCAAGAGTTTTCTTTTCTGGGTACCAGAAACAGCCCGGAATAAAAGCCTTGTCTCCTCTGTTCTGCAAGGACAGGTTGAATAGCCTTGATACTGAGGAGAGAAAGTATTTGCTTTTGGGCCTCTGCCCACTGGTTTGGGGGGAGGTCTGGCCATCTGCTTAGGGTTGGGAGAGAGCGGAAGTGGAATCTGTATCCCTGGGAAACAATGTTTAAGACCCATCTGTCCTGGATAATGTACTCCCAGTTTTTGGCATGCAGGGCAAGTTTTCCTCCTAAAGGTGTAAGTACTTGGGCAAGGCTTGGAAGAGTTAAGGATAAGTCACTGTGTAATTTTACCATAGGATGGTGGCTTACTACTACCAGTTTTGGACGTGGGAGCACTCCATTGCCTAGGTCTGTGCATCACCTGAGACTGTAGTCTTGGTAGTCTGCCGCCCCTGGGTTTGGACTGAGAAGTCCTGGGAGGGACTGGAAAAGACCAGTTTTTAGAAGGCCAATGCCTACTGAATCTAGGTGGCTGTACTTGTAAGAAATCTTTAACAGTTTGCATAGATTTAGCTTCTTCCTCCATCCTTTTGAGGACTACTACTACTTTATTGCCAAATAGACGCTCTTGCTTTAATGGTGCATCTAGTAATTTTGCTTTGACATGATCTGGCAAGTTTTGTTCCTTAAGCCAAGCATGCCTTCCAAGAACAGACCTAGTGACAGCACCCCTGCAAGATGCTTCTAAGGCATCAAATCCACATTCCAAAGTATGTTTACCAACTTGGTTAGCAGAATGCATTAACTCTTGTAAATCTTTGTGTTCTGCACAATCAGAAATCAACATAATTTTCTGTTTGTCTAAAGCCCTAAAATCCCTGTTTGAAGGGGTAGACTTTTTGGCAGTTGTAGCCTTAATGCCTTTAGGTCCCTGGGTAATGGTCTCTGGATCTGCAGTGGGATTCTTAGAGAGGAATTTGTGGGAGTCAGGTACTCTGTAGTACCCGTCAGGTTTCTTGGGAGCTAGAGGCAAAGTATCAGGGGTAATGCTGGATTCCAAGAAGACATCTACAATTGCCAGAACAGGAGGGATAGCTAGAGGCTTGTGCTGAGGCAAGTTTAAAAATTCCCTGAGTCTTTTTGGACAGAGTAATCCTGGCTCTCCCAGCGCAAATGCTCTCTATGTTCTCTAAGGGTATGCAGGGTTTCAACAAAAGAAAAATCTTCTGGAGGGAAGCTGAAGATCTGAAGGATTAGAAGGAAAATCTGTTCTTGGTCTTTTTGAGGGGGAAGGCTTACTTCCCCTAATTAAGGTAATGAGGTCTTCAGCCATTCTAAGGATTTGTTTTTGTGGCATGTGGGCTTTAGAATGCGCTTTGGTCGTCTGTTTCCTAGGCATAGTGCAAACTCTAGGCCTGAAAAATTCATTTTTTATTTGGTTTGAAACAAAGTCGTCGGTTTAAAATAAAAATCAGAAGGCCTGAATACACCTTCAGAAGACGGTGCCTGCACAGCGGCTCCGGACCCATCCAAGGTAGAGGCATCTGCAGGTTCCATAGTCTAAGAAGCATCTCGTGGCATACCAGACTCCAAATGGGTCTCAGTAGAGGCCTGCGAATCTGTAGCAGCAGGTATCAGGGGCTGCAAAAGCTTCTCACCGAGTACCAGCGGACTGGCGATTAGCTTAGCAGTAGTGTCGTTGGCAGTTTTGGACCTATGCAGTCCGTCTCTCTTTATCCTTACGTTTTTTCAGAAGACTGGTAGTCGGGATGGCTTATCGAAGCCATTTTGGAATACGGAGATCGAGTGAAAGAATTTAGCGACAAAAATAGCCCAATGATGAACAGTTCGGGAGCTAAACAAGGCACAAAACCGACAGCGAGGGACGTTGTGGTCTGGGCCTAGACAGCTGACACAGTAAGAATGAAATCTCTGTGAGGTATTTGCTTTCCACAGGCAAGACTACTATTAATTTTTTCCGACATTGGTTAGAGCAAGAAAAGAAGGATCCCCAATGGGCTACATATCTTTTAGAAGACTTCAGGTCTGAAACTCGAAAATTTCAGGAAACGGCTGACTGGCACTTGTGAACTGCTTCTGCTCCGGGCACTGCACGGTAAGAAAAACTGATGCAATTGCGTCAGCTGCATGTTTTATACCATTGAAGACCTGATGTCATGAAGAAGCGACAGCATCCAGCGCAGAAATCCCAAGACTCTGGTATTCAGGCCGACTGAGATAACTCAAATATGATGACTGCAACAGTTAAACACGAAGAACATCTGTATTGGATTCGGACTTCAAAAGGATTAACTGCTTCTGAATTGTGGGCAAAGATGAAAAACAATTAGAAGTTATGTACTTACCATAACTTGGCATCTGTTTTGCCCATTTTCATTCTTCCTCACGAATGGGATATGGATCCAATCCTCTGTTCCGACATGGCCGCATTTACAAAATTAGAATCCAAACCTCAATCTCCTACCTCTACCCATAATGCTCTATTCCATCCCCAACTCCTCAGATGCTGTATAAGAGACAGAACAGAAACAAGAAACGACTGAGGCTCAAACCTGAAACATCAAAGTTGCATTATCATCCAAGGACCCTTCTATGAGTGACAAGGCCGGGGATGGCTGGGACGGATGGTGAGGAAGAATGAAAAAGGACAGTTGTGTACACTTACCATAAGTGTAGATGTTCAAGTGTACTCACTGTTGCAGTCATTACATTTGGGTTATCTGCTTGTAGGTAGCCCTTAGTCAGCCTGATTAACAAAGTCTTGGGTCCTGCATCAGTTGCTGTCTCATCTTCCACGACGTCAGGTCGTCAGGGTTATAAAGCATAGAGCAGACACCATTCCATCAATTTTTCGTGTCCCATATAGGAAAGCACATATACAAGGTTACACATCCAACAAAAAGCAAATACACCAAAAAGCTTTAAGCATAGTAAGCAAGAAGAGAGGTATGAGGGTAACCAGGACTGCAACAGTGAATACACTCTAACACCTACATTTATGGCAAGTGTACACAACTGTACTGTTCCTCGTGTTTCACTGTTGCAGTCATTACATTTGGGTAGCTTACCAAAGCTAAGGATGGGAGGAGGAAATTAGATAGCATTAGGACCAGCTATAAGGACATGCAAGACTGCAATGGTAAAACCAGCTCTGGATTTAGTAGGGAAAATTGGCAAATGGTAATGCTTGATGAAGGTATGTACAGAACTCCTGGTAGCAGCTTCTCAGATGTCCCTGGGTAGGGACACACCTAAGAAAGGCTGTAGAAGTAGATGAAGCCCTGGTGGAATGGGGTCTTATCCCCTGTGGGGTAGGTTTTCCATGGTGCTTATAGCAGAAATGAATGCAATAACCTATCCACTTAGAAATGGTTTGCTTTGAAATGGCCTTCCCCTCTGCCCCTGCAACAAATGCAACCAGCAGCTGTTCAGACTTCCTGAGAGGCTTAGTCCTGTCCAAGTAAAATCTAAGCTGTCTGTGCACGTCCAAGGAGTGCAGTATTCATTCCCCTTTGTTCTGTGGATTAGAAAAGAATGTTGGCAAATGAATGGACTGATTAAGGGCCACACTGGATACCACCTTGGGCATAAAGGAGGGACTGGTCCTGAGGGACACCCTGTACGCATGAAAGATGATGAAAGGCTCCACTGCCATGAGGGCCTGTAATTCAGACACCCTTCTTGCTGAAGTGATGGGTAGGAGGAAGGCTGTTTTCCAAGAAAGGAATTTCAACTCTGCATTTGCAGCTGGCTCAAAGGGAGGTAGAGTGAGTTTTTCCAATACAAAGTTAAGGTCCCAGGCTGGAGTAGGGGCTCACCGGGTGGTCTTAAGTTTTTGGCCCATCTGAGGAATTGCTACAGCAGTGGATGACAGAAAAGGGATGGCTCTGTATTATAATGAGCTGAGAGGCATGAATTTTGATGGAAGAAAAGGAAAGGCCCTTATGAAGCATCTCAGTTAAGTACTGAATAATGAATGGTAAATTGGCACAATTGTGTCCATTCCCTGTGTTTGGCTCCAGGAACAGAATCTTTTCCACTTTTCAGCATAAGATTTTCTAGTACTAGGCCTCCTTGCCTCCAGAATGACATCCTTCACTTGCTTACTGAGGGATAGAAAAGGAGAGATCAGGTAATTAGACAGCCTGCCAGGTTCAGGGTTTGAACCTGTGGGTACAGAATCTGGCCCTCTTGCTGGGACAGCAGAGCAGGGGCCTGAGGCAGGTGCCATGGTGCCAGAAACGACACTGCGCAAGAGGGGGCACCAGTGTTGGCATGGCCAGTCTGGTGCAATCAGTATTGTCCTTGGTTTGTCCTGCTTGATCTTTAATAGCACTTTGGAGAGGAGAGGCAGAGGGGGAAAGGCATAAACTAATAGTTGTTTCCAGCTGAAGGACAGGGCATCCACTTTCCAAGCTTGTCTGTGTGGAGTCCTTGTGCAGAATTTGTCCAACTGGTAGTTCTGAGGGGAGGCAAACAGTTATATCTCTGGGCTCCCCCATTTGATTCTCAAAATGTTTGGTTCCAGCTTCCACTCGTGTGGGTCCATGAGATTTCTGTTTAGGTAGTCTGCCAGTGTATTTAGCTTGCCTGGCAGGAATTGAGCTTGTAGGTGCACTTGGTAGCTCAAAGGCGGTGTTCCACAGAGCCATGGCTAGTCTGCAGAGGGGGGGTATGAATGGGTTTCCCCCTGCTTATGTACCACATAGTGGTGGTGTCAAGTCTTTACCAATAACTGTCCTGGAAGAACGTGGTCCTTGAAGGCTGTCAGAGCATTCTGTACAGCTAACATTTCTTTGTGAGTGATATGCAGGTGCATTTGACTCGGGTTCCATTTGCCCGGAATGCACTGTCCTGCCAAGTGAGCCCTGCATGCATAGTCTGATGAGTCTGTTGTTAGGGTTTGGGTGTAGGGATAGAGTGAATGGCAGTCCCTTGTTGTGGTGGCAGGCCTCTGTCCATCAAAGGAACTCTGTCTTTAGACAACGTATGATAGGAATCATTGATTCTAGGTCCTGAGTATGTTGGCACCATAAACTTTTTAGATACCACTGTAGTTTCCTCATATGCAGTCTTGCACATGGAATTAGTAGAATGCAAGAGACCATGAACGCCAAGGCTTGCAGCATTTTCCTTGCAGATAGCTGGGTCTTTGTGGCCAGTAGTTTGAAGTAGGCTGTCAAATGAACTTGTTTCTCTGGCATGAGGTATGCCATTTGGGAAGTTGTATTCAAGCTTGCTTCCAGGAATACAATTTGTTGGTAGGGTACCAGATGTGATTTCTTTTCATTTATGGTGTACCCCAGACAAGTTAGTAATTTCTTTACAAATGCAAGATGATTTAATAGTACGTCCTGGCTTTCTGCCTGAATTAGACAATCGTCCAGGTATGGGTATATTTGAATATTTCTTTGCCTGCAAAATGCAATGACGGGAGCTAGGCACTATGTGAATACCCTGGGAGCAGTAGATAAGCCAAAGGGCAGTGCAGAGAACTGATAGTGGATGTAGCCTGCTCTGAAGCGTAGGTATCTTCTGCAAGATCCCCTTATTGGATGTGCAGGTAGGCTTCCTTTAAATCCAGTGTTGCCAACCAGGCATTTTTGCCTAGCATAGGAAGCACCTGATGAAGAGTTAGCATTTTGAATTATGGGATTACCAATAAAGTGTTTAGGATAGGCAGGTCTAGGATAGGATTCCAGGAACTGTCTTTTCTGGGTACCAGAAAAGTCTTGAGTAGAAACCTTGACCCCATTCTTTTTCTGGGACAGGATGAATAGCCCTGATGTTAGGAGAGAGAGAACTTGCTTTTGAGCCTCTGTTCACTGATTTGGGGTAGGTCTGGCCAACCGTTTGGGGTTGGTAAGGAGTGGAAGTGGAATCTGTATCCTTGGGAAACTATATTTAAAACCCATTTGTCTTGGGTAATGAGTTCCCAGTTTTTTGCATGAAGGGCAATCTTTCCCCCTAAAAGAACAGACAGTTGAGCCGGGCTTGGAAGGTTTAAAGTTAAGTCAGTGTGACAGTTTACCATGGGGGGGTGTCTTACTACTTCCAGCTTTGGAAGTGGGAGCCCCCCACTGCTTAGGCCTATGAGTACCTTGGGACTGAAGCCTGGGTGTTCTGCTGGTTCTGGGTTTGGACTGAGAAGGCCTGGAAGAGGCAGCAAAGGACCAATTCTTAGAAGGCAAGTGCCTACTAAATCTGAGAGGTTGTACTTGCAGTAAAATCTTTAACAGTTTGCATAGATTTAGCATTTTCCTCCATCTTTTTAAGTAGCACTTCTGCTTTGTTGCAAAACAGGCGGCCTGGTTTAAGGGAGCATCCAGTAATTTAGCTTTAACATGATCTGGCAAAGATTGCTCCTTAAGCCAAGCATGCCTTCTAAGTACAGACCCAGTGACATCAGCCCTGCAAGATGCCTCTAATAAATCAAAACCACACTGCAAAGTACGTTATCCAACTTATTCAGCAGAACGCATTAAATCCTGTAATTCTTTATTTTCAGCACAGTCAGGAATCAACATAATTTTCTGTTTAAACAATCCAATAATATGCTGCTGATACTTTAACATATGAAACTGGCAGTTTAAGGCCCTTAACGGCCAAGGTTGCAGAAGTGTATACCTTCTTACCCCATCTGTCCAGGGCCCTGGAATCTCTATCAGAGGGGGTAGGGTTTTTGGCAGTAGTAGCCTTAATGCCTTTGGGCCCCTGTGAAATGGTCTCAGGATCCGCAGTAGGATTCTTAAAGAGGAACTTGTGAGAGTCAGGGACTAATACCGGTCAGGTTTTCTAGGAGCTGGAGGTAAAGTGTCAGGGGCCAGGCTAGATTCCGAGAAGGCATCATCTACAATGTCTAGTACAGGAGGGATAGCTAAAGGCTTGTGTTGAGGTAGGAGTAAGAATTCCCTAAGCCTCTTTTTGAAGTCAGAGTAATCCTGGCTTTCCCAGCGGAAATGCTCCCTAGGAGTATGCAGTTTCACCAAAAGAGAAATCCTCTGGAGGGGAAGCAGAGGGAATGGAGTCCTCTGCATCAGAATCCTCATAGGTAGATAAGGGCAACTCCTGGTCATCAGAGAAAACAGAAATTTCAGAATACTGATCAGAAGGAAAATCAGTTCACAGTCTCTTAGAGGGAGAAGGGTGGCCTTCCCCTGATTAGAGTAATAAGGTCTTCAGCCATTCTTATTTGTTTTTTAGGCATAGGGGCCTGACCATACAGTCTGGGCGTCTTTTTTCTAGGCAAGGATAGAGTTTTAGGCCTTGAAGAAGAAGATGGCATCTGTTTAATAACTAAGTCAGTAGGCCTGAATACACCCTCATAAGCCGGTGCCTGCACAGTGGCTCCGGACCCATCCAAGATAGACATCCGTAGGTTCCACAGTCGAAGAAACATCTCGCGGCATACTGGACTCTAAATGGGTCTCTAGGCCTGTGAATCTAAAGTAGCGGGTATCAGGGGCTGCGAAAGCGCCTCACTGAGTACCGGCGAACTGGCGACTAACTTAGGAGAAGTGTCGTCGGCAGCTTTGGACCTATGCAGTCTGTCTGTCTATCTTTTTTCAGAATGTTGGTAGTCGGGTGGCTTACCGAAGCCATTTCTGGATAATTGAACAGAGAACCAAAATATTTAGATGTGAAAATAAATCAACGACGAATAGTTCAAGGTTTGAATAAGGCACAAAACCGACAGCAAGGTTTGTCGTGGTCTGGGCCTAAGCAAGGAATGCAGTACGAATGAAAATCTTTATGAGGTATTTGCTTTCCACAAGAAATACAATTGTTAACTTTTACGGACATCTGTTTAGAGCAAGAAAAAGGTCCTCAATGGGATACGTAGCTTAGTTGGAGACTTCGGATCTGAAACTCGAAAACGAAAATCTCAGGAGTCGGCCGACCGGCACTTGTGAACTGCTTCTTCTTTGGGCACCGCACGGCAAGAAAGACTGATGTAATTTTGTCGGCTTCATGCTTTATACCCCTGACATCATGAAAGATGAGACAGCAACTGACGCAGGACCCAAGACTTTGATAATCAGGCCGACTGAGGGCTACCTGCAATCAAATAACCCAAATGTAATGACTGCAACAGTGAAACATGAAGAACATTGGACAACACAGACGCCAAGTTATGGTAAGTACATAACTTCTAAATCTGGTGTTATCCTTTTTATTCTTTTTCACGAATGGGTCAGTGTCCCCAGCGATGTAACTCTCAGGAAGCCCTCAAGGAAGAAAATGCCAGGGCACAGACGACTCAAAGGAGGCTCTGCTTCTGCAGACCATATCCAATTTGTAATGTGTAACAATGGTACAAGTCTTTGACCAAGTGGCTGCAGCACAGACAGTCAATGGAGCTTCTTCATGAGAAGGCAGAGGCAGCAGCCATAGATCTAGTGGAATTATCTCTAGGATGAAGAAGCAATTCCAAACCTTTTTGACAATAAATGAGTGAAATACAATCAGTAATCCATTTAGGCAGGGTAATTTTGGAAACTGCTTGACCTAAGCAGTTATGGGGAAAAAGGATACAAACAGCTGATCAGACTTCCTGTACAGTTTTGTTCTGTGAAGATAAAAACCCAATAAACATCAAGATGCAGCACATATTTGCCCTGGAAAGAAAACTGGCAATTGTATGGACTGATTAATGTTGGTCTCTGTTGCAACTTTAGGCATAAAAGAAGGGTTGGTTTGTAGAGAAACCCTATCTTTATGGAAAACAATATAAGGAGGCCTAGCTGTTAAGACCTAGAGCTCAAATTCTTTTTGCTGAAGTGACAGCTACTAAAAAGATTGTTTTCCAAAAAAGAAACTTCATATCACATTTGTTTGCTGGCTCAAAGGGTTTCTAGGTCAACCCTTGGAAGACCACTGTGAGATCCCAAGGAGTAGGGGGATCCTTTACTGGGGAGGAGGGGGATCCTTTACTGGAAGTCCAAGGAAAAAAATTCCCTTCATGAAAGCTTTATATATTCTGAAAGTAGTCAGTATGGAAGATGGATATCGCTAACTGAAGTTTAACTGTAGAAAAACTGGCTCCTCAAACAGCAGTGAAGAAAAGGATGGCTGAAGTAGGAGCGGAGAAGGATCAATATTCTCTTTTGAAGCCCATATAGAAAACCTTTTCCATTTGCTTCTGTAGACGACCTTGGTGAAGGTCTTCTGGGAGGCCAAGATAATGTCACGAACTGGGGAAGCAAGCCTGGACTGTCTTACTATCACTGGAAGTGGAAATCCAAGAGGTCAGCTTGAGGGCATGGGCAATGTGAAGTTGGATTTCTGATGGGTGAGATAAGAGATCCAGAGTGTGCTCGAGTATCCATGGAGGATATATCAAGTGAAACCAGAGGAAGGGGAACCATACCTGTCAAGGCCAGAACACGGCAAGGAGGATGACTGAAATCTTCAGCCTGCTTGCTTCCTGTAGAAACTTTGGGATTAGTGGAAGAGAGGGGTAGACACTGAGGAGACCAGGGGACAATCATGAATCAGGGCATCCCTCGGTGACTCACCCCCCAAAGGGGGGGGGGGTTCAGAACGAAGTACTTGCTGCACTTGTTGAGGGGAATGGCAAATAAATCACAGTAAGGCTGGCCCCCAGTGGCTGAAAATCATGTTCGCTATAGTTAGACTGAGGGACCACTTGTGAGGAATCAGAATTGACCTGCTGAGTTTGTCTGCAAGCAAGTTGGGTTTCCCAGGTATGTGTGTTGCAATTAGAATGCTGTCTGAGGAGATCTAGTCTCAGGCCCTCATGGTATCTCTGCACAATGGGTAGGAATGGGTTACAGCTTATTTGTTAATGCACCAGACTACTGACGTGTCTGTGTGATGCATCTCTAGGGGAGAACGTCCTGAAAGGCTTGCAACACTAGGAGGACTGCTCTCATCTCTAGCACACTGATGTGCAACTTGGTCTCCGAAGAGGACCATGTGCCTTTTCCCTTGAAATGCCCCCCCCCCACCCCAGCTGGGAACTGTCCGTGGTCGCTGTGACTACTGGAGGAGGGAAGAGAAAATGGCCTGCCCAAAAACAGGTAGTCTGACTGGATCCACCATCGAATATGTTGTTTGCAAACTGGAATGAGTTTGATGGAACAGATAGAGGCTGGTAAAGAATAGACCACTGTAGCGCCAAAGTCCATGCGAGGATTCGCAAGAACAATCTTGCTACAGGGACTAGAATAATGGCAGCAGACACTGACCCAAAAGCTTGCAACACTAGTTTTGCTGGACAGCACAGATGAGTCCGCACCTAATTTGTCAAAGATATGATTAGAAAAAATAATGCAACCATTTGAATCGCAATATCCAGTTGACATCCTATAAATTCCAGAGTATGTACAAGAGTCAGGTTCGATTCGGCAAGATCAACTGGATGCCTAGACAGTTGGAGATCTGAAGCAAGTAATCCCTGGCTTGTAGAAGACGATGCCTGGTTTGGGCGGTGAAGAGCCAATCGAGATGTGGAAACATCCTGCAATCCTTTGAACCTCAGGTGAGCTGCCACGACCGCCGTGAATTTGGTGAACACTGAGCGGCTGTGCTGAGTCCAAAGGACAGTGTTCTGACCTGGTAGTGATTGGCTCACAGCCAAAAGCACAGATATCTCTTAAAGCACCTGTCTATTTTGATGACAGTATGCATCCTGGAGATCTAGACAGCACATTCAATCATCCTGGTGCAGAAGAGGCAGGATGAACTGAACTGCAAACATTCAGAACTTTGTCTTCTTTACATACTGATTCAGACTACTTAGATCCCCTGTTTTCTCTGGCACTAAAAAGAAGCGGGAGTAAGTTCATAGGTTGATACTAGGCTATCTGCACTAGGGCATTTATAAACCTAGCCAGAGTGTGTTTGGCTTTCGCCACCCTTTTAGATTAGTTGACTGTGCCTCTGTATAGTATAGGTCACAGAAGGTAGCCCTTTTAAGGTTAGTTTACTGTACCTCTGTCAAGCAGGGACACAGAAAAGATCCCAGGGGTAAACTTACAATCTCCCATCCACTCGTCAAGATTTCTCTTGAAGAGGGTCAGTGAGGGGCTCTGCCTAACATGGATTGGGATTTTGCTCCAGAGTGAGGGGAGCCTCTGAGATATGATTCTTCCAAATCCCATTTCATGTCCCTCCAGCATGCCCTATTTATTTCTGTGCTGAGGTTCAAGTCCCTGGAGCGTGTAGCTCTAAGGGATTTGGATTTCCTGAGGTGAAGCATGTCCATTAATTCTGGGTTGGACATGGCTTTATACGTCAGACACAGATCGCCTCTGAGTAGGCGGTACGCAACTGAGTAGAGCTGGAGTTTCTTTAGCCGAGCTGCATAGGGCATCTGTTTGAGCCCCCTGATCCTCTTGGTGAGGTACTTTTGGGGTCTTTCCAGTTGCTGCAGGTGTCGGGTAAGGTACATCCCAAATGGGGCATTGTATTCAATCATGGGCCTGATAAGTGACGAGTAGAGGGGCACAATGACCTTTCTTGAGCTAGACGTGAATCCTTTCATAATAAGGTGGGCTATATAGAAGGTCTTTCTAACCACTTTGGCAACGTGATTGTCAAAGGAAAGATTGCTATCTGCTTGGGTCCCCAAGTCCCTAATTACTTCTTCCTTATTTAATGGATTACCACCTATGCGGTAATGTGTGGGCACTTTGTTTTTCCCAAAGGGGATGACTATGCACTTTTTGGCATTTAGCTTTAGGCCATGGCTCTGGCACCAGTTATCCATCTCTGAGAGACCCTTTTGGAGGATGCTTGTGTCAGCAGGAGAGTCGATTACGGCACCCAGTTTGCAGTCTTCTGCGAACTTGGTCAGCCATAGTCCACCCGTCTTAGCCTGTACCTCAGAAATATATACCGAACAAGAGAGGTCCCAGGACTGAGCCTTGTGGGACGCCACTTGTAACTGGTTTAGAGTCTGACATGGCACCTGCTATTCTGACCATGTGGGTTCTTTCCCTGAGCCAGTTTGCAACCCATCTTGTGACATAGGGGTTGATATTTAAGCTAGTGAGCTTATTTATGATGCCTGAGTGGGGTATTGTGTCGAAGGCTTTTGTGAGGTCCAGGTAGGCTGTGTGGACTACCTTCCCTTCATCTATGGCTTTGGTAACAGTTTCAAAGAAGTCGACCAGGTTCAAGAGGCAAGATCTGCCCTTAAAGCTGAATTGGGTAGGATCCAGTGTCTGGAGGTTCCCAATGTCTTTGTTTATGATTTCCATGATGATATGCTCCATAGCTTTGCAGGCCAGGCTAGTCAGGCTTATAGGGCGATAGCTTTCGGGGTCTGTTGTGGCACCACCTTTGTGGAGTGGGACCACTGTTGCTGTACACCATTCCTTGGGTACATATCCTGTAGTAAGGCTGAGATTGAACAGTGACTTTATATGAGGGTTTAGTTCTTCTTGGAGCTTGTGTAAGACGCAGCCCGGGACACCGTCTGGTCCCAATGATGCTGTGTTTTTTGCTTTGGAGAGGGCAGCTCTCACCTGTGCATCTGTGATCTCAGGAAGGCTACACTCTGTTGGGATAGACATTTGCTCTTTTGGGGGGAAGGGTGGGGAGTTTGCATTGAACCTGCCAGGATGTTGGCAATGTCTGTGGGTTCAGTGTATTTGTCATTTTGCACTAACTCGCAGCATATCTAGGAGTTGCCTCCCAGGTTTCTAACATAACTAAAGAAGGCCTTGTGATTTTCTTTAGTATCTTCTGCAATTTTTCTTTCGAAGCTGGCCTTAGATGATTTTATGAGGGATCTTAGTTTCTTCCAAATCCCATTTCATGTTGGACTTCCTGGATGACCTTTTTGTAGCAGCTTTTGAACCTCTTGAGCTGCGTACTCCCTCTGACTGGGTGAAACACTTGTAGCAAAAGGTGGAAGGGAAAAGGGAATGTAGTAACCCTCTAGATATTATGCTTAGCACCCATGCATTGTTTGTAAGAGCTGTCCAGGCATCCAGGTGCAGGGAAACACGACCCCCGACTGATTCCAGAGATGGCCAGTTGGGTAGCTCTTCAAAAGCGCCGATAGGCCCCAACAGAAAAATCTCTGATGCCCTGATTCTACAGAGTGCCCCTAGGGCTTCTGCCACTGAAACCTCCTCTACCTCTGGAGGGAGTGTCCCCGTTTGGGTTTTGAAAAGGTCCCAGAGATTTCTGGAACCAAGTTTTCTTCCCAGCTCGCTGGTTTCTAGAGAATGTTCACAGAGTAGAAAACTTAGCAGACAGGGTCTTTACTACCTGCTCACTATGGGTAAGCATATCCTTCACTGATGGCCTGAACAAGGAGGAGCCATCAAAGGGGCATTAACAAAAGAAGTCTTGAAAGGTTGCATAGCCTCATCCAGGCATGTCTCCTAAAGGCAAAGCCTGAATCAGCTGCGTGGGAGGCACCCTCCGTTGCATGGGAGATCAGCCTCATCAATGATCTGGCAATAGACGAAATTGTAGCCAACTGACAAGAAAACTTTTTGAGATCCTCCACAGACATGGACTTTGTGACAGAGATTGAAAGCTCCCTGATCAAACCTCTCTGTAAACAAGTAAAATTTGCCAGGTAATTTAATGACCTCCATGCAAACATGGCTGAGGCATAGATGCACTTTCCGAATCTGTCCATCGTTTTGGAGTCCCTGTTCGGTGGATGGACAAAGGAGCTTTGCTTGGCTAGCTTCTCCAGAGTGGCTGCTGCCACAACTATGGCATTAACACGGATACCCTTACTCCAATGGGTTCTGCCAGAAGAAGGGACTAGAAACTTAACGGGTGTTTGGGGATGGCCTCGATAGTATCTGGTTCCTTCCAAACCCAGCAGGAAACTAAATCAACAAGTTAATTCACTGCGGAGGTCATCCAAGACATAGATGGGCCACCCCCAAAAGCCTCCAGGAACAAAGACTCTTCAGAAGGGGGGGAATGGGAAGACCAGACCCCCTTCTGTCTAAGGATTTCCAAAATGTCCCCAAAGGAGACGTTGTCATGTGGTGATTGAAGGGATTCTTCTCTCTCAAAGTCTGTGTCTTTTGTGACGCACTCATTTGCCTCCGCTTGCACATTTTCTACAGTGGTAACTCATTCAGTGGGGTGTTTAGGGAGGTGCCGGAAAAAAGGGGAATCCTGCTAGGGAGTGAGAGTAGAGGTTTCTGGGTCTGGCTGACCTTGAGGAGCAGAAATGATGGAATCAGAGCTCGGACCAGATGCAGGGCGAGGGGTAGGACCGGAGATATGAATGGATGGCTCTCTATACAGAGGGAAGACCCTTTCTACTACCTGGAAGGCAGTCATATCTGGGGACACATCCCCCACCTCCTTGAAGTCAAGAGTGGATCAGTACCTTCCGGAGAGAACTGGACGCAAGCTGTCAACAGCCAAGGCACCAAGGGAAAGGGACTGATCCCACAAAGTAGGATGCAAACCCAATCCCTCGGACCTGGCACCGACCTCTACAATCAGAGACCTACCCAAATCAGATGGTGTCGGAGCACAGCCAATAAGGGAAACCAGAGTCGAGGAAGGGAGCTCCCATGACATCTAATGCCTGACCCACTCAGGGAGCTTGGATTCTGAGACGCAAAGACGACAGGTATGATCACAGGAAGAGACAGTATTAGTTGGTCAGGAGCACTCATGGATCCCAAGAGGGGATAGAGTTGGCAGGATCCCCATCTGGATCTGAGCCTTGAGAAATCCCCACATCATCCTGTCCATAACAGCCTCAGTCAAGCTCCCAGAGGATCTGGATGAAGCCACAGATGAAACCCTGAAATGCTTTGTAGGAGTGTCAAACAACTTTGAGGGTAAAGATGAAGAAATGAGTTTTAACAGAAATTCTGTTGACAGTCAGCTTTAAAGACCAGGGAACCAAGCAGGAGGTGAAAAATACTGGTGAACTAAAGATTATTACTTATGTTGGATCCAAAGAGGGCTTTGGTTCCAAAGGAGACTGTACTGTCTTCGGATCAAATTCTTTGTCAGTTTTCAAGGAAGCTCTGATGAAGCCCTTTGCGACTTCTGTAGGGCCCTCTTTTTGGATTATTCGGAGCCATGATACATTTTCAGGGAGACTTAGCCCCAGGAGAAAATGACGAACAGGTTGGAAGTAAGTCCTTAAATATTAGCTAGCTTACTGCAGTGATTGGAGATGGCCCTGGGATTAAAAACAGCACATATGCCACAGGTCGACCTCAGATGCTCAGGGCCAAGGCAGTAGACGCACTTCTTCTGGGTACTAGAATTGGGAATCTTGTGCCCCAAAAACGTGCACCTCCTAAAACCCAAGGGTGGGAAAAGATCTCAATCATAAAGGGAACTAGGAATCCAGGTGAGTGGAAAAAGATCAGATTTAAGTGAAACTGTTCCTACAGCTCAGACTTGGTAAAATATGGGAGATGACAACCAAAGGGACCTCCACAGTAGATGAGTGACTGCATGCTGGGGTGCAAGAAGGCACTAATCTGTCAGCTACAACAGCCACTGGGGCAGCAAACAGTCAGGGAGGTGGCAGAAAAATACAAAGAAGCATCAAAGGAAGAATTAAACTGTTACCTACACTAGCAGCCAAGAGAGAGAGAAAGCACAGCTGCGTACCTACCATAAAATGTAGATGTTTAAGTGTATTCACTGTTGCAGTCATTACACTTGGGTTATCCTGCTGGCAGGCTACCCACAGTCGGCCTGAATTCCAAAGTCCTGGTTCGGCATCGGTTGCTATCACATCTTCCCTGACGTCAGTGCGCCAGGGGTATAAAAGATGCAGTTGCCATTTTCTTCAGTTTTTCTTGCCCCAGATGTCATCTGCCCCCAAAAAGGGTAGGCTAAAAAACATTGCTTATAAAAGCATGCGCTAAAATAAACAATACCTTCATCTAAAGCAAATACACCACATAGGTTGTATAGGATAGAGAAGTACAGCTAAGTCCCAGCAAAGAAAGGGGGATGGTAAGTGGGTAACCTGGACTGCAAAAGTGAATACACTCGAACATCTATATTTATGGTAGGTACACAACTGTACCATGTTCATCATGTTTCACTGTTGTAGTCATTACACTTGGGTTGAATCCCAAAGCTGAGGTTGGGCGGCTGGGTCTAAATAGAATTAGGAGTAGCTATAAGGCCCTGCAGAACTGCAGTGGCAAAGCCTGCTCTGGATTTAGAGTAAAGAGGTAAGTGGTAGTGCTAAGTAAAAGTGTGCATTGAAGTCCAAGTTGCAGCCTCCAAACTATCCTTGGTTGGTACTCCTCTGAGGAAGGCTGCTGAGGTGGCTGCTGCCCTGGTAGAATGTGGTCTAATGCCCTTAGGCACTGATCTGCCATGTTGTGAATAGCAAAAACAAATGCAGTGTCCTATCCATTTTGAAATAGTCTGCTTTGAGATGGCCTTTCCTTGTGATCCTGCAGCATATGCCACTAAATGTTGCTCAGTCTTTCTGAAAGCTTTAGTTTTGTCCAAGTAGAAGCGTAGCTGTCTGTGTATGTCCAAAGAATCCAGACGTCTCTCCCCTTTATTCTGTGGGTTTGGGTAAAAAGTAGGCAAATGAATGGTTTGGTTAAGAGCCACACTGGACACTACCTTAGGCATAAATGTTGGGTTTGTCCTTAGAGAAACCCTGTCCGGATGGAAGATAATAAAAGGTTCCACAGCCATTAATGTCTGTAACTCTGAGACTCTTCTTGCTGAAGTTACTGCTAGGAGCAGAGCTGCTTTCCATTATAAAAAGTTTATCTCAGCTGTACTGGCTGGCTCAAAAGGAGGCAGTGTGAGTTTTTCCAAGACAAAATTGAGGTCCCATGCAGGTATTGGTGCTCTCCTTGGAGGTCTTATGTTTTTGGCCCCCCTGAGGAACTGCCTAAGCAATGGATGTGAAAAAATAGGTGGGTCTGTATTGTAATAAGCTGAAATGGCATAGGCATGGATCTTAATTGATGAGAAGGATAAGCCTTTATCCAGCATCTCAGATATTGTAAAATCTGAGGAATATTTGGAACAAGCGTGTCAATTCCTTGTGCCTGGTTCCAAGCACAGAATCTCTTCCATTTTTCTGCATAAGATTTTCTGGTGCTGGGCTTCCTGGCCTCCAAAATAACATCCATAACCGCTTTAGAGAGAGGTGTATTCTGAATGATTACACTATCCGCCATGCAGCTATATTTAGGGTTCTGAGTTGGCTGTACAGGATCTGATTATTTTGCTGGGTCAGTAAATGAGGAATTTGAGGTAATGTCCAGGCTGGGCCTTGCGACAAGCTCCTTCAGATTGGGTACCAGTGCTGGCGTGGCCAATCCGGGGCAAACAGTATCATTTGCGGCTTCTCGTCTGATCTTTAGGAGTACCTTGGGAAGGAGAGGCAGTGGAGGAAAGGCATATATGGTAAGGTTGTTCCAGCTGAATGACAAAGCATCCACTTTCCATGCTTGTTTGTGATAAGTCCTTGTGCAGAATCTCTGAAGTTGGCAGTTGTGAGGGGAGGCAAAAAGATGTCTGGGCATCCCCATTTCCTTATCATGCTGAAGATTTGTGGATCTAGTTTCCACTCATGAGGATCCATGAGGTTTCTGCTTAGTTCGTCTGCCAGAGCATTTGTTTTTCCTGGCAGGAATTCTGCTTGCAGGTGTACTTGGTAAGTCAATGCTGTGTTCCACAAAGTCATGGCTTGCCTGCAGAGGGGGTAGGAATGTGTGCCCCCATGCTTGTTTATGTACCACATAACTGTGGTGTTGTCCGTCTTTATCAGCAGCTGTCCTGGATGAAGTAGGTCCTTGAAGGCTGTCAGGGCATTTTGTACAGCTAGCATCTCTTTTTGATTGATGTGAAGATGCCTTTGGCTTGGGGGCCATGTGCCCTGAATACATTTTCCCGCCATGTGGGCCCCCCAGGCATAATCTGATGCATCTGTTGTTAGTGTTTGCCTGGCTGTGGGTAAAGTGAATGTCTGTCCCTTGTTGTGGTGACAGGCCTGTGCCCACCATCAAAACTCCTGTTGCAGGCAGGGAATGAGTGAAATTAATGATTCCAGTCTGTGGCAATGTTGAGTCCAAACACTTTTTAGATACCATTGTAGTTTCCTCATATGCAGTCTTGCATATGGAATTAGCAGAATGCAGGAGGCCATGTAGCCCAGAGCCTGCAGAATTTTTCTTGCAGATAACTGGGTCTTTGTTGCCATGCTTTCGAAGTAAGTTGCCTTTGTTTGTCTGGCGTGAGATAAGCCATCTGGGCAGTTGTATTTAAGCTTGCACCCAGGAATATTATCTCTTGAGAGGGTACTAATTTTGATTTATTTTCGTTTACTGTGTACCCTAGGCAAATTAGTAATCTTTTTACAAACGCCGGATGCTTTAGTAGAACTTCTTTGGTCTCTGCTTGAATAAGGCAGTCGCCCAAGTAGAGATATATCTGAATTCATCTTTGTCTGCAAAATGCAATTACTGGTGCCAGGCATTTTGTGAAGACCCTGGGCATAGTAGATAAGCCAAAGGGCAGTGCAGAGAATTGGTAGTGCACTGAACCAGCTATGAATCTGAGGTATCTTCTGCAAGATTGCCTGATTGGGACATGCAGGTATGCCTCTTTGAGGTCCAAAGTTACAAGGCCAAGCCTTCTTGACCAGCATGGGCAGAAGCTGCTGCAGAGTCAACATTATGAATTTCGGAACGTCCAGAAAAGTATTTAGAATAGACAGGTCCAGAATTGGTCTCCATGCTTTGTCCTTTCTTGGTACTAAGAAATGTCTTGAGTAAAATCCTTGTCCCTGCTCTTGTTGTGGCACTGGCTGAATAGCCCTCATGTCCATGAGAGATGAAACTTGTTTTTGTGTCTCTGCCCATTGATTGTGTGGGCAGGTCTGGCATACCTTTTGCCTTTGGAAGGGTGTGAAAGTGGCCCTGAGAGGCTATATTTAAGACCTATTTATCCTATTTATCCTGGGTGATCATGTGCCAATTTTGTGAAAAAAGTGCTAGCTTTCCCCCAAGGGTGCTGCCAAAAGATAAATGCTTGGCATTGGCAGAGGGAAGTCATTGGGACTGTTTCCTATATGGCTGTGATTTGTCTTCTCCGCTTTTGGAGGTAGAGGCACCCCATTGTTTGGGCCTGTATGAGCCCTGGGGCTGTTGTCTGCTCTAGGGCGTCTGTATCTGCCTCTTTGTGGCCTGTCTGACACGGGAAAGGACCAATTCTTAGAAGGCCAGTTCCTGCTAAATCTTGGTGGCTGTACCTGTAAGAAATCCTTTACTGTCTGCATAGATTTAGCTTTATCCTCCATTTTCTTCAACACCTCTTCTGCCTTAACACCAAACAAAGTATCATGCTGTAATGGAGCATCCAATAATTTTGCTTTAACATGATCAGGCGGAGTCTGTTCCTTTAACCAAGCATGCCCTCTAATGACAAAACCTGTTACAGCGGCCCTGCAAGAGGTCTCCAGTGAATCATAACCACATTGCAAAGTACGTTTTCACACTTGTTCAGATGCATGCAATAAATCCTGCATTTCCTTGTTCTCAGAAAAATCAGAATTTGTCAACATTTTCTGTTTTAGCAGAGACATTAAGTATTGCTGATATTTAAGCATATGAAACTGACAATTTAAAGCCCTTACAGCCAAGGTAGCAGAAGTGTAAACTTTTCCCCCCATCTGTCCAGTGCCCTAGTATCTCTATCTGAGGGGACAGGGCTTTTTGCAGTAGTAGCCTCGACCCCTTTGGGAACCTGAGAAATGGTTTCTGGGTCAGCAGCAGGGTTTTATATAGAAAGTTATGAGAATCTGGAACCCTGTAGTATCTACCTGGCTTAACAGGTGCAGGAGGTAGAGAGTCGGGAGACAGGCCGGACTCTGAAAATACATCTACAATGTCTAGAACAGGTGGAATTAGCAAGAGGTCTGAGCTGAGGTAGTAAAAGAAAGTCTCCTTGCCTTTTCTTAGAATCTGAGTAATCTTGGCTCTCCCAGTGGAAATGCTCCCTCATGGTATGCAGGGTTTCCCCAAAAAAGTAATCCTCAGGAGGAGAAGCTGAAGGGATAGATTCTTCAGCCTCAGAATCCTAACAGGGAGGAATAGAGTATCCCTGTTCTGAAGAGGAGTCAGAGGAAATGGAAATCTGATCAGAGGAATCATAGTGTCTTGCCTAGGCCTCTTATCAGGAGGGGGGATGGGAACCCCTGACCAAAGTAATTAGGTCTTCGGCCATTTTGAGCATCTGTTTCTTAGGCATGGAAGTCTGTCCTGGAGAATGCTGTACTTGTTTCCTTGTCTTTAAAACTATTTAATCTTTGTCTTGGATGCTGAAGTTGGCTTGATATAAAGCTGTGTAGGTCTGAAAACACCTTCAGAAGCCGATGCCTGCTCAGCGACTCTGGAACCATCTGAGGGATTAGTTTCCGAAGGCCCAATACCTTGAGTATCGAGAGGCCTAGTTGTCTCCACGAGGGAGTCGGAGGCGGCCTGTGGCTCTGAGGTAGCAGGGGCTGTGAAAGCACCTCACTGAGAACCGGAGACTGGCCTAGAAGAGGCTTTGTCGGTTTTGGACCTCGGATGCCTGTCCTTTTCTTTTTCCTTGCGCTTTTTATGAACTCCGGTCATCGGCTGTTCCGATGGCATTATACAGTTAAACCTTCGGCCAAAGCAATGAAAAGCAAAATCGTACTGACGCTTAATAGTGCATTGGTTAAATCTAGCACAAAACCGACAACTAGTAACGTCGTGCTCAGGGCCTAGGCAAGGAATACAGTAAGAATGAAAATCCTTATGAGGCATTTGCTTCCCACAAGAAATACAATTGTTAACTTTTTCTGACATCGGTCTGGAGCAAGAAAAAAAGTTTCCCCAACGGGGTACTTAGCTTTATAGAAGACTTCGGATCTGAAATTCAATTTCGAAAATCTCACGAGTCAGCCGACTGGTACTTGCAAACTGATTTTGCTTCGGGCACCGCGCGGAAGAAAGACTGAAGGAAATGACGTCGGCTACATCTTTTATACCCTGGCGCACTGATGTCAGGGAAGAGGTGACAGCAACAGATGCCGGACCAGAACTTTGGAATTCAGGCAGACTGCGGGTAGCCTGCCAGCAGGATAACCCAAGTGTAATGACTGCAACAGTGAAACACGATGAACATCCAGACAGTACAATGACAGGCTGATGCTGTTACCTACACTAGCAGCCAAGAGAGAGAGAAAGTACAGTTTTGTATCTACCATAAATGTAGATGTCCGATAGGTATGCATCTGCAGTCATAACATATGGGTTGTCCTGCCTCAGGCAGCCCTTCGGTCGGCCGGATTCAAAAGTCTGGGTCTGGCCTCGGCTGATGTCGCACTTTCCCTGACGTCAGAGCTTCTGGGGTATAAAGGCATCAGCCGACGCCATTTTCCTCAGTGTTTCTTGCCCCAGATGCCAGGTGCCCTCTAGGAAGGCTAAATTTGGATAAATGCTGAAAAGTTCCAAACAGTAGCAAATTATATACATATATAAACAAACAAACAAATACACCATAATAGATTAACCCAGCTAGCTGAAAGAGGGGTAAGCACCCTAGGAATACCACAGAGGGGAAGGAGGGTGGGTAATCCTGACTGCAGATGCATACCTATCGGACATCTACATTTATGGTAGGTACAAAACTGTACTATGTCCTTCAAGGATGCATCTGCAGTCATAACATATGGGTAGAACACCATAGCCAATCTGGGGGAGGAGGTACTAAGAGAAGGATGGTGTAGTTAAGATCCCCTGCAGAACTGCAGTTGCAAACCCTGCTCGGGATCTGGAGTATAAAGGTAGATTGTAATGCTTGGCAAATGTATGCACGGAGCTCAAAGTAGCAGCTTCTAAAATGTCCTTGGTAGCCACCCCTCGTAGGAAAGCTGTAGTGGTGGCTGTGGCCCTTGTGGAATGAGGCCTGATATTTTTAGGAGCTGTCTTTCCATAAAAGGAGTAGCAAAAGCGAATGCAATTTCCTATCCATTTTGAAATTGTCTGTTTGGAAATTGCTCTTCCTTGCACCCCAGTTGCATATGCTACAAAAAGTTGGTCAGTTTTTCTGTTGGTTTTAGTTCTGTCCAGATAGTAGCGTAGTTGTCTGTGTATATCCAAGGTGTGCAAAGGTTTTTCTCCTTTGTTCTGTGGGTTAGGGAAGAACGTAGGCAAATGAATAGCTTGGTTCAAGGATACCCTGGATACCACCTTTGGCATGAAAGTAGGATTGGTTCTCAGTGACACTCTATCCTGGTGGAAAATAAGAAAAGGCTGCACTACCATTAATGCCTGTAACTCGGATACTCTTCTTGCTGAAGTGATTGCCAGAAGGAATGCAGTTTTCCAAGATAAAAACTGTAGGTCTGCTGATGCTGCTGGTTCAAAAGGAGGTAGTGTCAATTTTTCCAGCACAAAATTGAGATCCCATGCAGGTAGAGGGGGTCTCCTTGGGGGTTTAACATTTTTGATCCCTCTCAAAAATTGTCTGAGAAGAGGGTGTGAGAAGATAGGTGGATCCATATTGTATTCTGCTGAAATTGCTGAAGCATGAATCTTAAAGGAAGAATAAGACAGGCCATTGTGGAACAATTCTGCTAAGTATTCTAGGATGTGTGCTAGGTTTGCCACTGTGACATCTGTGCCCTTTGATGTGCTCCAAATGAGAAATCTCTTCCATTTAGCTGAGTATGTCTTTCTTGTGGAAGGTCTGCGAGCCTCCAGGATAATGTCCTTCACCCTCTGAGATAAAACAGTTTGGTTTGGTTTTAAGGAATTTTCCAGGCAGCTAGTTGCAATGTTTTCAAGTTTGGATGCAGGATCTTGAAATTGTTCTGCGTTAGAAGAAGAGGCCATAGGGGAAGAGGCCATGAATTCGCCTGAGACATGCCTCTCAGTAGCGGATACCAGTGTTGTCTTGGCCAGTCCGGAGCTATTAGTATCACCTTTGGCTGTTCCTCCCTGATCTTCAGTAGAACCTTGTACATCAATGGGAGAGGTGGAAAGGCATATACTGTTAGGGCATTCCAGCTGAAAGAGTCCACCCTCCAGGCTTGTGGGTGGAATGTCCTTGAGCAGAATTTCTTCAGTTGGTGGTTGAGTGGGGAGGCGAACAGATCTATCTCTGGCATTCCCCATTCCTTTGTTATGAGTTTGAAGATGTCTGGATGCAGCATCCATTGTAGTTCTGCTTAAGCTGTCTGCTAGTGAATTCTCTTTTCCTGGTACGAATTTGGCCTGCAGCTGGATATTGAGATTCAGGCATAGGTTCCACAGATTCATTGCCATCAGGCATAGAGGGTAGGAATGTGTGCCTCCTTGTTTGTTTATGTACCACATGACCGTGGTGTTGTCTGTCCTTATTAACAGATGTCCTTGCTGGAGGAATGGTCTGAATGCCTCGATTGCATGCCTCACTGCCAGCATTTCCTTTTGGTTTATGTGCATGCTTAGCTGCCCTTGAGGCCATAGGCCTTGGATACATCTGTCCTCCATGTGTGCTCCCCATCCTCCGTCTGAGGCGTCCGTGGTGATGGTCTGCCTTGTTTTTGGTTTGTTGAAAGGCAACCCTCTGTTGGACTGGCAGGCCTGAGCCCACCACAGGAATTCCTTTCGAAGGCATGGAATGATTGGTATCATGGTTTCTAGACTGTGACTGTGCTGAGACCATATACTCCTTAGGTACCATTGTAATTTCCTCATATGCAGCCTGGCATGTGGAATCAAGATTATGCAGGATGCCATGTAACCCAGGGCCTGCAGGACTTTCCTTGCAGTAAGCTGAGTTTGTCTTGTCAAAATCATGAAGTAATCTGGAAGTTGTTTTTGTTTTTCTTGTGTGAGAAAAGCCATCTGAGTGATTGTGTCCAGATCCGCACCCAAAAAGGTTATCCTTTGGGATGGTACTAGTCTTGACTTTTGGATGTTGACTGTGTATCCCAAGGCCTGTAGCAGGTGTATGGCATAGACCAAGTCCTTTAACAATTTTTTCTTGTTGTCCGCTTGTATTAGGCAGTCGTCCAGGTAAGGATAAATTTGAATTCCCTGAAGTCTGCAATGTGCAATTACTGATGCCAGGCATTTCGTGAATACTCTGGGCGCAGTAGATAAGCCAAAGGGCAATGCTGAGAATTGATAATGCTCTGATCCTGCAAGAAATCTGAGGTGTCTTCTGCAATCTGGTCGGATAGGGACGTACAGGTATGCCTCCTTGAGATCTAGAGTCACCAGCCAAGACTCCTTGCCCAACATGGGAAGAAGTTGCTGTAGGGTCAGCATTTTGAATTTTGGCACAATGAGATATGTGTTCAGTGCGGACAGGTCGAGAATAGGCCTCCATTGTTTTCTTTTCTTGGTAAAAGGAATAATCTGGAGTAAAATCCTTGGCCTTGTTCTATAGATGGTACCCTTTCTATAGCTTTCATCTGAAGTAAATTGCTGATTTGTCTTAAAGCCTCTGCCTTCTGGTTTGGTGGAAGGTTTGGCATTCCGCCCCTTTTTGGCAAAGTGTGGAAGTGAAACCTGTATCCTTTGTCTATTGTTTGCAATGTCCATGTATCCTTTGTAATGCAATGCCAGTTTTTCGAGAATAAAGCCAGCTTTCCGCCCAAGGGAGCTTCCAGTTGATCCCTGGTAGGCGGAATCAGAGTCAAGTCATTGGGTCTGTCCTGTGGTAATGGTTGTAGTTGTAGCTGTGGCACTACTCCTCTGGTTGGCAGGCTGCCACTGATGACCTCTGTAGGCACCCTTTGATTGACCTCTGCCTCTAGGGCGTCTGTTCCTGCCCCTCTGTGCTCTGGAGGTGTCTGGAAAGGACCAATTCTTTGTAGGCCAGTTTCTGCTGAACCTCGGAGATTGGACTTGCAGGAATTCCTTAACTGTTTGCACAGATTTTGCTTTTTCTTCCACCTTCTTTAGAATCTCCTGTGCAGGGGAGCCAAATAAATTTTGTTTCTCCATTGGAGCATCGAGGAGTTTAGCCTTGACATGGTCTGGCAAAGATTGCTCCTTCAGCCAGGCATGCCTACGAATTACTGCCCCAGTCATAGCTGATCTAAATGAAGCCTCCAGTGCATCATAGCCACATTTTAAGAAATGATTACTGACCTGCTGAGAGTTGTGTACCAAATCCTGAAGGGATTTACGGTCTAAAGGTTCAGGAGAAGAAAGTTTCTTATTCAGCTGATCTAACAAAAATTCTTGGTACTGTATCATATGGAATTGACAGTTTAATGCCCTGGCAGAAAGAGTAGCAGATGTATAAACCTTTTTCCCCATCTCTCTAATGCTCTAGACTCTCTTTCAGAGGGTAGGGGATTTTTGGCAGTAGCAGCTGCAACCCCTTTAGGGCCCTGAGAAATAGTTTCTGGGTCTGCAGCATGGGCTTTATACAGGTGGAAGTGAGAATCCGGGACCCTGTAATATCTGTCAGGTTTGGCAGGGGCCGGAGGAAGAGAATCAGGTGCAGTACTGACATCATTGTACACATCATCAATTACAGTTAGAACAGGCGGTATAGCTAAGGGCCTATGCTGGGGCAAATGCAAAAAGGTCCTTAATCTTTTTCTAGAATCAGTGAAATCCTGACCCTGCCATTGAAAGTGCTCTCTCATGGAGTGTAAAGTCTCCCCAAAGGAAAATTCTTCAGGTGGGGAGGCCGAAGGGATAGAATCTTCTGCATCTGAATCCTCATAAGGCGAGTAGGCCCCTTCCTGATGGTCTGACAAATCAGATCCATCCGTGGAGTAATCTGAGGAGAGGGGTTCAGAGGGATCAGTCCTGGGCCTTTTGTCTGGAGGAGGTTGGGAGGCCCTGTCTGGGTGAGGTTGGGAACCCCTAATTAAGGACATGCGGTCCTCAGCAAGACTGAGAATCTGAGAACTAGAGGAAGGCCTCTGGGAAGTAGATTTGGCAGGCAAAGCTTTTGAAAGTTTGGCAGCTTTAGCCCTGGAGAAGGCCTTAATAGACACAGAAGCTGGGGGCCTAGCTGCCCCACGTGCAGGGGTAGAAATGTCCAAAGGTATGGTGTCGGACAATTCTTGAGCACTAGCTTCGGTAGGGAGTTCTGAAGCAGACTCAGCCGGGGCCTCTCTGGCCTCGGTGGTCGGAGGTATGGTTTCGGTAGTAGGAATAACCGTGGACTCTGTTTCAGCCGAAACAGAGACACTCGCGGTAGGCCTAGCCGTGGTTTCAGCCGAAACAGCGGGCCGCGAGTGTCGGTCCTTTTCCTTGCGTTTTTTGACCATATGCGTAGTCGGAGTCTCCGACGGCATTTTATAAGCAAAAGCGGTTCCAAAAAATTCCTCTGCAAACTCCGGCCGACGTCTAAGAGTCCGTCGGTTGAAGGAGACACAGGCTAAACAAGCTGATACGTCGTGGTCTGGGCCTAAGCAAGGAAGGCAGTAAGAATGGAAATCCTTATGAGGTATTTGTTTCCCACAAGTTAAACAATTATTTACTTTGTCTGACATTGGCTGAGGCAAGAAAGAGTCCCCAACGGGGTACTTAGCTTTTTTCGAAGTCTTCGGTAGCTGAAATCTCTGGATCTGACCGACCGGCACTTGCGAACAGCTTCTGCTTCGGGCACCGCGCGGCAAGAAAGACTGAGGAAAATGGCGTCGGCTGATGCCTTTATACCCCAGAAGCTCTGACGTCGAGGAAAGTGCGACATCAGCCGAGGCCAGACCCAGACTTTGGAATCCGGCCGACCGAAGGGCTGCCTGAGGCAGGACAACCCATATGTTATGACTGCAGATGCATCCTTGAAGGACATTCAGAGAGTACAATGACAGGCTGATGCAGTTACCTACGCTAGCACCAGAGAGAAAGAGCCAGGGAGTATGGCAGGCTGATGCTGTTACCTACGCTAGCAGCCAAAAGAGATAACCAAGGAGTACAATGACAGGCTGATGCAGTGAAAAGGAGAATAGACAGATGCTGGGATACATGG